>NC_031782.1:9927792-10113911 GCF_001522545.3 Parus major | reverse complement strand
ATAGAATAGAATAGAATAGAATAGAATAGAATAGAATAGAATAGAATAGAATAGAATAGAATAGAATAGAATAGAATAGAATAGAATAGAATAATCCAGAGTTGCAAGGGACCTGCACCATGTGCAACAATCAGGGATAGAAAGCTGTCACCTCTAAATAGCACAGCTCTGCTGGCTGAGTCTTGGTGGAGACCATGAGTAAAAGTTGAAGATTCAAGGCTCAATAACCTGTCTGCATTTTCCTTTCTATTCCTCCAGCCAGGCTGGGAATCTATGCTACAAGCTAGAAGATGATGCAAATGCTCAGGCTTGGGCTTCCAGCAGGCATTCATGCAGTCAGGCACCTGCCAGCCTCCAGTCTTTCTGCTACAGGGCTCAGCTGCAGCTGCTCCACCTGCTTTTGTGCCCTCTGATAGCAAATGAAGCAACCTTTCTTGTAGATCCACTCCTAAAGTTAGGCTGGTGTCACTGTCTATGTAGCAAACACTCAAGATAGTAAAAGGGAAAAGGGAGGAAAAAAAATGTGAATCCTCCCTAGATCAAGGGAAGGGTCCTTTGAAATCTGTAGGAATCCCTCAGAGCTGTCTCTGAAGAGCAGCCAAGTGATGTTAAAAATCCCTCTTATGCACACCAATGCGCTGACAACATTATTTCCTTAAGTGCCCTCTGTTTTGTTCTTTTCAATCTGTTTCTGCAGGACCACCTCTTCAATATTTACAGTTCTGCAGAAAAGAAACACAGGATTCTGTCTTTGTAAAGCTTAGGTGTGGCTTAATAGTATTAAGTCCATGGTAAGGACTAGCCTTGGGGTGAGCATCAGTCTGGACTTCTAAGGTATATTAAAATCTACTGTGACCCATAGCAGCAGAGCTTGACCCAGCCTGCAGGGCTCATGACAGTGATTCTCCCATTTGATTCCTCTCAAAACTGAAATCAAGGCTGACCCTTTTTTTCAGAAGAGCCACATTCTTTAGTCACATTTTCAACTTCCCCTTTGAAAAATTAGAAAGTAAGTAAAGGAGTGACTAAAAAAGCATTTCTGGATGTATTCCAACACCTTTTGTTTTTTTTTTAGAACTGTCAGTTTCATGAAGATATGCCTGATGTATGTTCCTGTGCAGGAGTACATAACACGGGTCACTGAGAACACTGACCTCACAGAGCCTCCAGGCATGTGTTACCCACTGGCCATATTGACCTCCACTGCCTACAAAAGACAGTGCTTGACATTCCTGATACCTGAAAACATTTGTCTTGTGATTTCCTAAAGCAAAGGTTAGGTAAATTCACTGCTGACAGAAAAGTGCCAACAGCAAACATTAACAGTGGAGTCTCCTTTTCAGTAGCAGAAGATGCAGAGGGCCTCCATAGCACAGCTATTTTCTGAGCATTTTTATTTGCCTCCCTGCTGCAGTTTAACATGGCAATCCACTTCCAAAGAGCAGAAAGTAGCCCAAAGTAGCTCACTTTGCCTCTGGAGCCATCAGTGAAAGGAGCACCAGTGAATGATGTGCACCATCTCTCTGCTATCGAATTTTGTACCTTCCCTAAAGCTCAGTTAAAAATCTGGGGCATGGATAAGTAAACAGATTAAAAGGACAAATGAAAATCTTTGCTTATTTGGTAACTAGCCAAATTCAGCGTGTCAGTAAATCCTCCATGTCATCCTTAGAACTTACGTGGATCTTCACAATTTTCAAGAGAAGATGCTACACCTCAGGGATGCTGCATGAAGACCACCAAGCCCCAACACCCCTGTGGCAAACAGGTCCTTTAGAAATAACAACCTTTGAAGAGATTAAGAGAAAGTTTCCCAGCTATGAGCTGTAGCTGCTGGTTTTAGGACTTACATAACTTGTGAAAATCCTCTCTTCAGGCCTGATACGTCTCTGGATTTCACATTCATTTGGCTGAAGGACTGTGATCCCATCATCAGAAAAGACATAGAACATATTCCCAACACTCAGGCCTTAAAGGGGGGATAAAGAAGAAGGAGTTGGGTTTTTTTTTTTTTTTGGTATGTATCCATAACTGTTAGGACTTTTTAAAAGAACTCATCCTCCTCTCCCAACAAACAAAATCTGCCTTACATAAAAGTTGATCATTTGGATGCAGTTGGAGCATTCACAGAGTCAAATTTCATGTCACAACAAGGGCTTCAAGGTGTGAAGAGGTACAAACACATTCAAAAATGCATTGCCTTGGTGGCAGTGGTTGTACCCAAATAATTATACCTGGGTCTTCTAAATAGGTACCAAAGCAGGATTTGATCCCAAGAAGCCTCTCTGTTGCACTGCTACTCCTCTCAGATAATGAATTTGTTTTTTGTCTTTATAAACAGCTTGACAATAATTTGAGAACTGAAAGGAAAGCTTTTGTTAAAGTGAAGGTCATCCTGTTACAGGTAACTTGACCTCTGGTAACTGTAATGTTAAATGGAAGTGTTTAGCATCTGTACCATGAATGAATAAAGATTTCTCTATTTTCTTAAACTATCTGAAAGAATTATCTACAGCCACCAAAATAAATACATTTTTGAAATCTTGCAAACTGTAATTCACAAATGTGGAGTAGTTTAGCATTGCATTAGCACTCATTTACCCAACCAGGGCATTCCAGATTTGGAAAACTGGCTGATTGTCATTGCTTTGCCATTAGGAGATTGTGTTTTATCACTTCTGTCATGCTAAATGGAATTGCAGTGATAAGATACAGTGTTCAGAATCCTTTCATACACTCTAGTTTCAAAGATTCAATCATTCCATTTTTTCACACCACCACCAGTAAGTGTTTGCAATGACCACTCTCACCCCTAGCAAGTGTTGATAGTGTACTTTATCTGCCAACAATATGGTGATGCTATAATTTGTATCTTCTAATTAATTCCATTTTTCCCTTGGAGAAATAAAGTCCTCATTCTATGTCTCTGAACAGTGTTCAGTGTTAAAAATTCCCTTTGCTGGTCCTGTGGTGGCAGCTCTAAATACTGCTCACAGAGATAGAATTTTTTCACATTCCTTAACTGTTTGCAGGACAGAATCATCACAGGAAATTTGACAGTAAAAATACAGATAATTTGGACAAATATATTTTTGGAAAATTTTATAAAACACATTGTATTTAGTAAGGCTAGAAGGGGTTTTTTTTGTTGCTAATCCCCCTTCTTTTGATGCCAAATAAATAGGTTCTGAGTGCAATGTGTCAGCCTGTGGTGTCTGCTGTACTGACACAGCTGAGTCTCTGAACACAGCACAAAAATCCCCCAGTCAGGACATCAGGTTGCTGCAAGAATTGTGATCCTCAAATGTGATTCCACAAAATAGGATCATGCATGTAGGAAAAAAGCTAACAAAGCTCCAATGAGAGTTATTTAATGGACTAGGGGTTATTTTTTTCCCAAGTATATTGGTAAAACATGTAAATCAGGCACTTTGGACCAAAATCTGCACTCCCAGCATCCACACAACTCCCACCTGCTTTGGTGGGATTTGATGAACACATCAGAGGGCAGAATATGACCCTGGCCTGGAATGAGTGCCGATATTTCATGGGTAAAGGATTTTAATCCTAACAAGTGAAAACAGGCAGGCAATCAATTATGACTACTGTGAAGATGCTTATTAATATTTTCATGCACAAGAATAGAGTGATTTTGTCTGATGATCCTATTACAATGAGGGTGTATTTAAGAAGTAAGACCTTAATTACCCACAAAAATACTTTGATTAAAAGTTTTACCCCAACAGGTTTAGAGTCTGAGACTTGGCCAAGTTCTGCTACTTATTTTACACTAAAATAAGTCCAACTTTTTCTGCAGACTGATTAAAATATACTACAAATTCCTGAAAGCATTTGGTTACTCTCCTTTTTAAAAAGTTTGTCAGTTTAAATTAAACAGATTTTCCCCCAGAGATTGATTTTCACACTGATATTTAGACAAAGCAGGATTTTACTAGACAAACTAGGTGTTTTATTGTGACTTATGAAACATTTGCCAAATCTTGGTTGGGGGGCATCCTAAAGAATCTCATGGACATCAGTAAAACAGATTCAATTTTTGATTTTTCTAATGCAACTCCTTGGTGCAGAGAATTGGAAATTGTTTCAGTACAGAGGTGGGCAATGAGGTATTCTGTGTTTTTTATAGTAGCAAGGCATGTACTAAATTGGAAACTGGGACTAGACTGGAAATTGGGGACTTAGGAGGAGGATGAGGAGGATTTGGTTTTTTTTTCCTTTTGAATTGAGGATGTTTCAGGTTAGATGACACAACTAGTTCAAAACCTAAAGGCATTATGAAAGGCAACACACCTCACCTGTACAGCAAAAAAACCCAAGTATAAAAAAAGCCCATTAAGAATGGGGAAGATTTCCTAAATGTAAGTTCTTATTTGATCCACTCCAGATGAAGTTGGCTTTAACAAAAAAACTTCAGGAGGACACTTGATATCAACAAGATCTTATGTGAGAAATTCAGTGTCTCCATTAGTGTATATTTATGCATTCCTTCCTTTGAGATCAAAGGGTAAATTTTTCAGCATGGAAGACTCTCCTCTGATCTTATACTTAAATAATTTTCCTCAACTTAATCTAAATACTTTGAAATATTTTAGAACTTAAATTTGGTAATGAAAAGGCTTCCAGCTTTTTAAATGCATACACAACTGCTGCTTCCCTGCTGGCAAAAAAATGCTCCTTTTCCCCAGGTATTAAGTAAGCAATGTTTGATACAGAATTGAACACTGTCATGAAAACAAACCTCTGTTTTACATTTGGGCTACTCATAGTTTTCTCTGGACAAAATTAAAACCTGTTTGTACATTGAGTAAATACTGCATGTGCTTCCAGCCCCAGGTTTAACTGGCTGGTTGACAACGTGCACTTATTTCTTGAGGTGTTGCTTGTGTGTGGTCTGAAAGTTTTTAAGAACAAACTGTCAGACTGACTTTTAAAATTACCAAATACTTGTGTTAAAAGTTTGACTTCCAGCAAAAGTTTGTCCTACACTATATTTTGTTTAGCCATTTTCCCAAGGTTTTAATTATTCCAGACCTTGTGGGGATGAAGTTGTGATCATTTTAAAGGAGCTCAAATCTACCAATGCATTTGTTAATATTGCTACTTGCACATAGTAAGGAATTGAAAGGAATTGAAAGACTGTATTAAAATGTAAAACCAAAAATACCATTCCTGTCCTCTGGCTTTCTCTGTGCCAAGATTTCACATGCTGAAGCATATTCTAGAATGAATGTGCCCATCAAATGCTACAGAGCAACACAAGGGAGGTAATAAATCTGCTTTACAGATACTGAATTGTTTAGGAACATCAATAGCAAATCTGCTTTACTGGTTTGCCTCAACATTGCTTATACTTTTATTTAAAATGTGCAAGATTGATAAGCAGTAAGTCCATTTATTTAGCAAAATTATAATAAGACTTTCTGCAACCAACTTCTCAGCTGTTCTTTAAATATTACTCTAATTCTACATCTGGCAGGATTATCCAACTGCTTTCTTTAAAAAGGAATATAAGGGACACTGTATACAAACAGCCATGGAGCATTGTGCAGATGATGCTGGACTGATGAGATGCATTAGAGATTTCATTTCCAAGCAGAAGGGAAACAGCAATTCTTAGTGTCCACAATACCATCTGCAGGAATGTCAGCAGAGAAGACTCCTCACAGCCCTGCACCAGAAACCAGCAGGTGGGGTATTTAGGGAGAAGGGAGGAGCTCTCCTAGGTGACTGTGCCACCTCTCTGACCTACAACAAGCTGCATTTGGCATTGGTTGGGACTTCAGAAATAGTGTATTTGTTGTATGTGTCTGTGGCTAACAGTGGCACTGACAGTGTGCACCAGCTGTTTTCCCACCTGTTCAGGATGCTCTGGTCACCAGGCCTTGGCACCTTCCTCCTGTCCCTCAAATCCATTGTCTAAGCCCAAGCTACCCAGAAAGTTTCATGCCTCAGATGAAAACCCAGCTGTTGTTTTGGGGTCCTGGAGGTGCTACTTAGCCTTTGCACCCTCCACAAGCAGACTGAGCCTGAAGCCCTTCTTGGAGGAGCAGCATGAGGGACTTTGGGTGTTTGCAGGGGGCAGGGGGACATGGCTGAGGGCAGTTTTCACTACACAGCAACCTTTCTCACACAGCTTGAAGGACACCAAGGTCTCAGCTGCCTCATAAGCAGTTGGCAGATGTAAGAACTGGTTTACATCTACACTTCAACCTCAGAACCTTCCTCCAGTGAGTGGATGTCCTGCTCACAGCCCTCCAGGAGCCCAAGGTCACAGGGTCCCCTCCACACACCTGGGCTCCACACCTACAGAGTCAAAACCTGTGTGAGAGCCCCTTGGGATGGTGCATGATGCTCCTTACTGAGTATTTTGGAAATTATGACAGCACAAGCATATACAAAATGAGGTGATTTTAAGTGCCTCCATCGTATCTTTGAGTCAATTAGCTACTCAGGATGGGGCTTTTTCTACTTTGGCTTCCAAGATTCACAGTTGTTGACCTTGTGAAGGGCACATTGTAAGTTTGATCAAACTAGAGCTCTTAACTGCCAATTAAAACAAGGAGAGATGGGGCAACCTTTACCCTGCATTGATTCAAAGGATAGAGGGAAGAAAACCTGTGGTGGTTTGGATTCTTGTTTTGCCTACCAGTCAAGAACACAATTTGTTGCTCACCTAGAAAACATCAATACATTCTACTGAAAAGGAAGAGCTTGAATTACTTGCTTAAAAATGCAGTATATTGAATTTATGCCTTAGTTGTTCAATTATGGTAATTTGGGAGTACTTCTGACACTTGTGTGATTGCTAATGCAGCTTGAGAATCTCAGGCTACTCACATTTCTGGCAGTATATATAAAATTCATGTTTTTATATATTTTATGGTCATCTATTATTTCATAGTGGGAAAAGCAAGAAGTTATAGGTACAAGAGGGATATCTCTTATTTGAATAATTTAGCTTTTAAAAGTCTGGTCTGTACTTAATCTGGTGACTATGAAAGTTGATAGGGTTAGTGGCAAGTCAGTGAAGAATGGCCCATCATGGAATTATTAAAGCAGACAAGCACATTATCACTATGACAAAAGAACTTTACTGCAGTACCTTCCTCTCGCCACAGTATGTTTGCAACTGCAGCATCAGAATATTGGGAAAGCCAGAAAATAATCAGGAAAAGAAAAAAAACAACAAAACAATGTCAAAACTTTCATTGTAGCAAGTTAACTGAATAAATATTCATGTTTACATGAACTGTTCAATTGGTGAAAATTTTGTAACATTCATTCAAATAAAATACCAGGAAAGACAGAGAGTTCTAAATACATTTGCTCCTTCTAGAGACAATTCAGAAACTTTGACATGGGAAAAATCCTTCCTGAAATGAAAGCAGCTGTGCAAAGATCAATGATCTACTAAAGAGAAGCTATTACCTTCAAATGCAGCTGGAGGTATGGTACAGCCTGTGATTTTCTGTGCAGGTTCAATAAGGAAACACAACACAGAATTATAGAATCATTAAGGTTGGAAAAAACCTCTAAGATCATTGAGTCCAACCATTAACCCAGCACTGCCAGGTCCACCAGCATCTTTCAGAAGAAACCTGGCATCTACAGCAGCTACACCCCTTGGCTGCGTTGTTTCTTGGAATTTCATGCAACTGCACTCTTTCAGGATTCACATAAGCTTTGAAAATGTACCTGCATTTGAATTTCTGCTCCAGATAGATCCAATTATTTCTCAACATACTGCAATTTCCCTTGCTCAAGTATTCAAGGGAAAACGACCAATATTAACAAGAATACATAAATCTAGTTAATGAGGACTAGAATATATTTTCCAAAGATTCTCCTTGAAAGCCCATATTTATGGGTTACTTTGTTTTCAATTCTTGCTCTGTATTAGCAGCCAGAAAAGCAGCAAAAATCCCATTTGCACCTAGACTTTAAGTATCACATAAACCCAGGTAATCTCCCAGGCAGTTAAGATGGCAGAACTAGGAATGATCAAGCCTCTGGGAGCTTTTCTACTGGGACAGCTGATCAGCTCCATTGGCAATTCTGTTTTGGGGTCAGTGTGGTCAAGATAACACTGCTGCACTCCGATGGGAAATGTGGGAAGAGTAGCTGGCAGAATATTTGTCTTTGAGGAGAAGATAATTTCACACTGAGGGAAACCTATTTTGCCAGTCAGTGATATGAAAACAGGTAAAAATAAATAATTTAATCACAACATTTTTCAGACATCTAAACATTCCAGAATTTTGACTGGTAAATGGCTTGAAAAGAAGTCTTGTATGGAAATCAATGAGATTTATAGAATTTGACAAAATATTACATTTTGGATCCCCTGATATCTGAAACTATTGCCAATTTGTTACTCCAATAAAGCTGTTACCCATCACACACCCAGTATTCTTCTGGAACATGAAAAATTCCATCTTCCTCAACAACATTTTACTTTCTCTGCATGATTCCTACCCCAAAAAGTGTCCAACCGTCTGGTCAAAGTGCATTCAGAATTGTCATTATTTTAAGTAAGATCCAACTTACTGCCTGCAATAGCCTGAACTATTAAATTACATGTATACCATCACATCTGAACACTATTTAAAGAAATAAATACATGGAAAATCGAGCTTACGAGTCTTTCTCGCTGAATCTTCGATGAAAAGGGAAGATATGTCCTCGTCCACTCCCACCTCATTTTTAGCAATGCAGGTGTAGGCACCAGTGTCTTCATACCGAACACTACTGATATGAAGCTCACTTCCATTTGCTGTAAGAGAGACACTCATAAACAGTGCTCCTCATGCTGCTAATTGCTTTCCCTGACTTAATTGTCTTCTGTCACCACAGTTGACTGGTGATGGCTCAACAGGGTGGCTCCACCCCACTGTGTTTCTCCCTGTTTAATTAGAGGTTTTTGGGGATTCTCATGGGAGCTGATGTCTTGCTCCTTTCCATCAGGACATACACACTTCACACCAGAAAAGAACAAAGAAAAATCCCAAGGCAAACTATAAATTACATTTCATTTATTTCTTCTTTTTGTTAGAAAAATGCTTTGGCTTTAGTGAAGAAAAATGAATTTCAATTTTGCAAACTGTCTTTCATCAGATCACCAAAAATTTTGGTTTAAAGGGGTCTCTTTAGTTCTTCCTACCATTTTGCTTTCTGCAGTGGGATCATAGCCTAAAACCTTTGGAACATGTTGAGGCATCATATGTGTCATGCAGTGATATCAGTGCTACCAACACAGGCTGAAGGCTACAATCCACCAAAGCCAATCTGGGACATGTGTTGAGGACGGGGTTAACATTTTTACACAGAAAATTGCAAATAAATGTTTGCCTTTTGCTATGCCTGTTGTACCCTCATTCCAACAGGGACACAGAGGAATTAAAAGCCCAATTCTTTCAGCAGAGCCGAGTGGGAGACTGATTCTCAGCTGACTTGCATCCAGTGTGGCCTTAGATGTAAACAAATAATTTAATGAAATTATTTTCAAATAATTTAATGCATTTCTTTTCTGCTGTGCTGTACACAAGAAGCAAGGCAGTGAAGAAACAGGCAGGCTGTCTTTGAACAGAATGTAATTACCACTTATATCAATCAATAGCGAATTTCCCAGGAAATTCACAGGAGAAAGAGATAAAAAGAAAGAACAGGGGTTCTATAACACGATTTTCAACAACTGTGGCTTAGCAAAGTACAAGAACTTCTGATTTAAAGTGCAAAATAATCCTCCTTAATCCCTGTCTACAATACTTTAATTAATCAAAACTCTGTTCTTACCGAGGAGCGATAGCTGTTTGGATAGTTTTGGCATGATATCAATGCCGTTCTTTAGCCAGGTAATTCGGGGATTAGGGATGCCTTCAGCGTGACATTTCAGGCTCGCTGACACGCCCGGCTCCTGCGCCTGTGTTTCGGGGTAGACGCGGATCACTGGAGGCACTGCGGGAAACAAGGAATTGGGCACTTGAGACACCGCGCTGGGGCTCCAGAGCCGCTGCTGCTCCAGCCCCACCAGGGGCTCTGAGCTCAGAACCAGGGAGTTCTTGGTGTGGCTGTCAGTGCAAGCTACAAGAATGATTTCTCTACAGCTTGCCTCTGGGGGCAGAAAATAGAAAATAATACTTTTCCAAGCACTGGCATGTGAGAGAAGCCGAGGATGCCCCATCCCTGAAAATGTTCAAGGCTGGATGGGGCTTGAAGTAAACTGATCTGGTGGAATGTGGCCCTGGCCACGGCAGGGGGCTGGAATGAGATGGTGTCTAAGGTCCTTTCCATCCCAAACCAGTCTATGATCCTATGATTCTATAACAGAAAAGAGTAAACACATATACCAATGCCAGGGAGCAATCCTGTGATCCAGTTCTGTATTTAGACTGTTCTTGCTTTCACTGAACGACTAACTGAACTTAATAGCTGGATTAAAACCTAATGTGGGTACTCACATATTTAAAAATCAATGTATAAGTTTCAGATCTTCACTGAATCTAAGAGGAAATTTGGAATTTTGCCTACAAGAAATAACTTAATATTCAGTATTTAATTGAATAACCATAGGAAGTATGTATTCACTAGCTCTTATTCTGAATAAATAAAGTGCTAATCAATTACTTCTTTTCACTGAGTTTTTCAAAACATGACTTACCTTGTTTCATGAAGGCACTCCTGAACTATTTAATATACTCCATTGGCAGAACTAGTAATTATATTACAATTTCAGAGATGTTAATCGATTTTCAATCATCCTTCCTTCACTGCTCAAACCAACAAGGTTTAATACCACTCATTAACTATTTCTTAACAATTTACTCACACATTTAAAAAAAAAATTGCAATATTGCATCATCAGTGAAAGATACCAGTGAAACTCTTTCACCTTGAGGGAAAAATAAAAAGAAAAGTGAGGATGTGTCATACTGTGGCTGATGGTATTTGTGTTTCTCAATGAAGCACTCAACTTTTCTATCAGATTAGGAGATTTTGGGATTCATGATCTAGCTGCTGAAAGCTGTACAGTTTTGTAAAACCATGGCCAGACTCCAGTGTGGATGTGGTATGTGGGAGGCCCAGCTTCTTCCCCAAGGAAAATGAATAGCTGCTACTGGCACTGGTGAAAGACAGGAAAATTTGTGGGTTGTGTTTGGCTTTTTTTTAAAGAAAGCCTGAATGAGTTAACAATAAACTTCTGGAAATCAGTGGCTTAAGGTATCTAACTCACTGCTCAGTTTTTATATAGTACTCATTAGGCACCATGATTATCAAAATTAAATTGCCTTAATAATTATATTATCTAATTATAATAGAATAAAATGAAATCTGTGTTTGCAACTATGTGTCTACGTATCCATGTGGGGATAGTTTAAATAAATACATTCACTAACATATACTTCCCACCTTTCTTTATCTATTTTTTTATGTGCCTTACCAGAGATATATTTCACTTCTGTCTTCTGCACCTACTGCCAAGAGTTAACCAGGGCTGAGTTGTCAGCTTGGAAGGAAATCAGCCACGACAGAAAGCCCTCAAGTCTACTTGGGTTTTACAGCTTTAAAAGAGAGAGATTGTTGAAGTGTAATCTGAGAGAAAATGCCTACAGCCAACTGCAGAGGAAAAGAAAAATAGGGACACTAGCAAAGGAATGGCTTTGAACTCCTCCTCTGCACTGGACCTGTGGGTTTAGTTTCCTGTCTTCTATTTCCTTCACTTGAGAAGAAAAGGTGTTTCAAGGCACAGGGCAGTGAAGGAAATATCATTCAAGAACTTTTTAATTAGGGGGTTACCAAAAAGACAAGACTTGTTTTATTGTGTTTCCAATTTCTAAGTAAAAGCATTTACAAGCATTTTCTCTTCCCTCCTCCCCATTACTGTCAGGTTTGTAGCTCCTCCTGACTTCAGGAGGTGTCAGATCAAGGGCAAGGAAAGCCAGGGAAGGGACCTGCTGCCAGAGATGCTGGTGGCTGGTAGAGCCACCCCTGTTTTATTTAGGAGTCAGTGCCCCAGCAATCCAGCAGAATAAGGCTGAGAGTTTAGAGCTCCTAATTTCATTAGTACCTTAGAAAATTAACTTAAATTTCTCTGAGTCAGTGTCTCCAGGGATGACAGGATAAAGGTAATTTTTGTATCCTTTGACAGAATTTTATGAAGGTCCCGCACTCAATGCTTGTATTACCTGTGATCTGCTTGCTCTAGTAACATTTTTTTAATGAAATGATTTAGTGAGGGAAGTCCATTGAAAGCCTGCATGATTTATTTAGACTCATAGCTGAAAGACAGTGTGCCTCCTACAAATGCAGAGGAAAAAGATTTACAATATTCAAGAAGGTCTGATTTTCAAATCCTGTGAAATCAATTGACTTGGCTGAGATCTCACATGGTCAAAGGCACCAGAGAAATTTTACTCCAAGTCAAGTGTCTTCTTACCTGCCAGCTCTCAGAGACAGAGCCCATCCCAGTCATCACCTATTTAATACTCTTAAAACCATTCTGGGTTCTTATTTCCTTATTATTGTTTGCTTTAGGCTTTCCTGCTCACCTGGGCACTGTATCAGTGCTTCTGAGGATGGCCACAGCCATCAGCTCCCCAGAATGGCACCCCTTCACCAAAGAGACTGTACTTCCATCTCTCACGTTTTTCCCTCACACCTTGATAGTCTGCACATGAATAATCCACCTATTTTACTTGCAGGGCTGAAAACACAATATTTATACTGCCAAATGTACCCCACAGGTCCTAGACACTGATTCAATGGTCTGCAGGAAAATCAACTTAAAATTATAGCAAGGTGTCGTTTCAAGAGTGATTAATAAGGAAACTGTTTGTTTTCACCTACAAAAATATGTGCTTCATCTCTATACCTGCTCTCATCATTCTCCTTCTCCTTCTATTTTTAAACTTTTTATTTCTTCTCCCTTGTCTTACATAATCCACTGCACAAGTAAATTATTGCATGCAAATGCCTTGTGATAACAGCAAACTCTAGAATATATTTTTATTGTCCTTGCTACAAATTAATACATTCCAGGTAAGCACATTAAACTTGCAAAGATTTCAGTTCCAGACTTTGGGATATATGGATTACCTTTTGCTTTTTCCCTTGGTGAATACATATCATTGCTAACCATTACTGTGTCTGCAGCCAAGGGCAATATAAAAATGCCATTAAGCAAAGCAGGAAAAAAGAGGCATTGGAACAGGCATGAGATTGGGTAGATTGCCTACTACTGCATGCTGAATATCACCTCACTTGTGAGCAGAACAATTCATTACTAGAAAACAGCTCAGGTGATAAAGCACATGATGTGCACAGATGGTGGCACCAAGGCCCAAAGACATCCATTGCTGCTGTAGGAGCTCCACACTCCAGGGTATAGCAATAATTAAAAGATTAATCATTTACTCAAGGTGTTTTACTCTTTCCATTTATGATTTGAAAGGAGTTTGCAGCGTTCCATGTTTTCTCCTGAAAAGCCACATTAATGAAACATCTGTGTTCATAACATCTTGCTTACCAGAAAATTTGTCCTATTGGACCCTTATAATTGGGCTGAGGATCAAATGGCTTTTTAAAAACTGTTTTCAAGGAATACAATATACTGATTAATGCTGATGTTTTCCTGAGAGCAAGAAAAATTATGCCCTACACTCAGCAGTCTCTTGATTTTCCAACTATCAATTTCCATAGTTGATTACTATATTATCAGATTCTTTATCCTCAGGACCTCTTTTTTTCCTCTTGAAAGTGTTGAATTGCTTCCTCTCCACAGCTAGTATATACTGTACAAATTTCCCAAGCAATATCCATATGTGGAAGAGAACATATAATTTTCCTACTGTTCTTGGCTTCTCCAAGATACCTATCAAAGATTCCAGAACACAAGATGAACTTTTTATTCTTAAGCAGTTTAAACATTGCTTTCAGCAATTTCTTTTCCTCTGAAGATCTTAAGGGCAAGCTGTATAAATACACTGGCTTAAATTTTATTAGTAACTGTGAATCCTAAGACTGATGAGCTCAACCAAACATCTCACATCAAACAGGCTGCATTTCACGTGTGCTTCATGCTTCTTACCCAGATGTGAGCCAGCAGATTGGGGCATTCACCTGGTGATCTTCACATTTTCTGTCTAAGAGGATTCTCATCTCTGCTTGTCAAAATAAACATCTGGATCTACCCATGTTGTGTGGGGTATCCAGAACCAGCAGAACAAAGGGAAACACTGAATAGCATTCAGCAGTTGAGCTGTAGTAGAGCTCCAAAACACAGGAACAATTGATGTCAAAATTGGGCTGCAAGCTTTCTATTTAAGCTAGTATTTCCTTATTTTCTGTATTGCCTAATCAATGCAAGAACCTAGTGTTATGTTCCAAAAAGAGGCAAAGAAAGAAAATAGTTAAAGGGAATTTATTATGTTGGATAAAAGCAGAGGAAGTGAGCACATGTATCTAGGATCAGATTCTTTTGTGAGCTGGACAGTGGGAACAGTGAGACAGGGCCCAGGTGGTATGGCAAAGGACTCAAGGATGCTGGAAGAGTTTACTGCAGCTCTGAAAACACTGAGTTAACTGAAAAACAGTCTAAAAATCAGAACTTGCCTGTACAGACACAGTAGGCTTGGGAATAAACCCTTTTACTTCCAGTTGGTTCTTCTTTCTCTATTCTCTCCCAACAGACACTAGGGAGGAGTGAAACTAAAAATTCGGATGATTTTAATGAAATAAAAAGCCCCCATGTTTTTCATGTTGAAAGTAAATCAGTGTCTCCCTAGAGGAGACAGGCAAGCAGATACACCCAAGTTCTGGCTGATTTGGCTCTGTCACATTCTCTTACTGTTTTAGTCCAACACAGGAAAGCAACATAAACCCTCCCGTGCCGAAGATGGAGTTTTTAGTTTGATACAGAGAGACAGAGACAAGTCCCAGTGCTGAACAGAGCCCATCAACTACACTTCGATTCTCAGCATCTTCACTCAATTCAGTTTGGCTCAGTTTCTTCCCTCTACTCCTGTCAAGAAAAATTCCTCAATTTGTCCTTTAAGTCACTAAAAACCGAGGTTTCCCTGTGAAGGGCTCTGCCTTGGGAACCCTCCGATGTATTTGAAGGCAAACAACGTTGTCCTGCCATCAGGGCTGTCACCCCTGCATCAGCTGCTGGAGCAAACTGTGACACAGGCAGAAAAGGAAGGAATTTAGTTATGTGGGCAGCCACATCAAAAATTGCAAAAACCCAGCTTTGCAAAGCCTAATGGCTCACATGGGAATATCAGAGGCTGTGAGACGGAGATTTCTAGACCCTGCAATGTTTTCTAGCAAGCCTAAGTTTATAGCAGAATGCAAGGCATTTTATTCTGTATTTAGTGACCATATAGCACATTAAAAATCCCACATAGATAGTGTTTTTTGTCTAATAGCATTTTTCTTGTGGTAAGAAAACCCCCACACAGCTATGGTATGAAACTTCCATTTAAAATGTGATCTTTCAATAACAAGTTAAATCTACATGGGAAGTGTGAGTATGGAACAGATCACTCCCTCCCCACACTCCATCCAGCTTTCCTCTCTACCCAGTAATAAAGTTACTGAATTTTCCTTAAAAATAAATACTTTCATACCAGGGTACATCCCATTTCATACCAGAATGTACCCATAGTGAGTAATGGGTGACCCTGTCCCCTGTTCTGGAGACACTGCTGGGCATCATCAGCACATGTAAAAATGGGTCTAAAGTTGGAAATTGCTGCTGTGGAGGTGGATATTCCCTGGGCTGGTCCCTTGATGAAATGCTGGCTTAATCTAATGTAATTTTAAACTAAATCTGATGGAGTGAGTTTGAGGTCAAGAGATAAATAGTGAGCACCTGAATATAAGTTCCACCAGGCACAGATGTCATCCAGGGGATGGAGGTGAATGAGAATGATGGAATACGGACAGTGGGATTCTCTCACCTGTAAAATGGTTTGCCTTCATTTTGCAATCCAGTGAGCCAGGGTAAATAGCCCTCAGCAAACCAAGCTCAGTATAACCAGGTAATAACCTGGATATATAGCTGGGAGTTAGCTGGTTTTGGAAACACTGCTGTATTTATTTAAATATCCTGAGCTATTTCATGCAACAGAAATGATTTTCTGGAAGAAGAAATTATTGAGGCAATTCTGTTGACAAAAGTAGTAATTACTTTAAGAGATGCTTCGAAACACTGCTCTTACCTCTATGGAGATGTGACTGACAGAGCTTGTTTTACAGTGAAGATATGTCCTGAAGCCCAGGTAATTATATACATTCCCCCTTGATACTTTTATTGTTGACTGCTTGTGTGACAGCACCAGTGAGGGAACCCTAAGCTGTGTTTGCTCTTGTGCACAGATAATTTGGGCTGTGGCTTTACACATCTCTGTGTGAATGAGGTTAACACACAACTTTTCTTAGAGAACATTTTCATGGAATGTCATATATGCTATTTACTAACCATTCACCTGAAGGATATGGGTCTGATACAGCTCTTCATAGCCGTAGGCATGACAGGTGTAATTGCCCATGTGAATAGTTGTTACCTTGGTGATGTAGAGGGAATCATCTTCTCCAAAATCCTGAATGGAACAAAAGACAGGAAAGGTGCCTTATTATTTAGTAACAATATTTTAAACACTGTATGAATGGAGACAACCTGTTCAGAGGTTTTGACAGCAATGCAGCCTGGGGACACCGCTTGAATTTTGAACAGTAGGCTATGAAGTTCATAAATCAACATGCAGGGAGAAAATGAGCAGTGATTTAAGAGCAATGTAAAGTGACCCATCTGAGAATATGAACTTTGGTGCTTGTTGCTAACAAGGTGCTCTTTGCACATAAAAAAGCTGGCCATTTCCAGCTGTTTAATTTATAGGGGAATTTAATATCTACCTGTAAACCTCAGATGCATGAAATGCTAATATTTGGGTGGGTTAAGGTTTCCTTTATCTGTGCTGGCTCCTAGAAAATGCCCTGCAGCCTTGAGACTTGATGAAAAAGAACTGAAGGTCTTTGTCACTTATCTCACACAATATCCTAGGAAGGAAGAAGACAAAAAGCCTTTTCTCAAACATACCTGCTTAGATCTGTAACTGCTTAACAAGTATCTTTCTCCATCCCCTTCATCCTCCTAGCTCTGCTCTTGCATTGTTTCAATTTTTGATTACAGATGGGAAGGATTGACTTAGTAGACATATTTTTGGCACTTGAGTATGTTGTACAAACACCCTGCTTAGGAATTCATTTAAATTCATTATTTATTTACCAAATTATAACTAAGAGAACCACACCACTGATGGCTACATGAAGCAGCTTCTCTTGTTCCTCCACAAACCTTCAGACTTTCTGCAGCTTCAGAGTGTGTTTCTATGCAAACTGAAGTGAATACATTTAATAACAGTTCATGAGCTGAAAGAATGATTTTAGTGTGATCATCTCCACGTGTGAAATATGCTAAATTTAACTCTTTGAGTAATTTCACTGCAATATTATGGGAAAATTCAACTTTGAGGCAGGGTGGCACAAACCCAATACAACAAGGTGCATGCTGGAGAGTGGTTCTGCTTATGAAAACACAAGGACTTGTTTTTAAAGGTCCAATGTGCAGCTGGAAACCAGCCTGCAGCCCAGGGTCCTCCGTTCTGGGAGGTCCTGCCTGCTGCCACCCTTGCCTCTGAGACATACAGCAGTGTGTGTGGTGAGGAGATGGCAGCTCATTGCCTCCTCTGCCAAGACAGAACCCACCATGGGGGTCAGATTAAACAGGAACATCACTTTGATCTTCTGGCTTGGGGTGAAGAACTTTGGTCCTGATTTCTTTGTGCTGGAGGAAGATGGGAATCCACACACAGAAGTTCTGATGCTGCTCCTTCCCTGCTGCATCCATGGCAGCTCCAGTGCTACAAGGAACCATCAACATCCTCCTGCTGCTGCCAGCCCCTGCCCAGCGCTCAGAGATTACAAGCAGGAGTTGTTTGATCAGTGGATAGACTGATTTCTAAACCCAAACCTTTTGGGGCTCTTTATATCTCACATTTCCTGCCTCTTCAGGGTGCCTGTGCTTTTCAGTTGTAATCTTCCTTTCCAGACACCACACTTTGAACATTTTTTGAAGGAAGCTGTGATTCTGCAGCAGACATGCAATGCCAGCTGGCACCCTTCAAGAGAAGTACAAAGCAGCCTCTGCCTCTTGCAGTATGGATTGATCTGGCACTACTTCTGTCAGCTCGTGAATATTTCCCAAAATCTTCTTTCTGGCACTAAGAAGCATCTTCATGCCTCACCTCTCAGTGGCAGGTCAGTTCTTGCAGAAGGGAGAGAATTTTGATAGCTTGCCTTGTTTTTAGACATGTTTTAAGGCAGATTGAAAGCAAGCACTGAGAAATAAGGAGTTTACTGGCAAGATGCAACCCTTCCCAAAGCATGGACTTTCCACTGAGAGCACGCAGACATATCCACCATCATAACCTGGCTCCACTGGCTGTGCTGCTTCAGTGGGCAAATGTATGAACAATTATAAAGAATCAATCCATAGATGATGTGAAATCCATTATCTATAATCAAAAGCATCTCAGATATAATTGTCATCTTGGTGTCAGGCATCTACACTATGTGAAAAGCTGGTTAAGTTATCCAATACATTATTACAAATATCTTTTCAAAAATGCCCATTCCAAGTATTTGCCTGTTCTTTGGTCAGTTAGACCTTTCCTGACAGAAAGCAAAGATGCATGAGTAACTGCTAATAGAAAAGACAGCAACCCTGTTCAAATGGTATTTGCATTTGCATGAGATACAGAAAATACTTGCACTGGGGGGAACTTAATAACAGTTTTTGTAAGTTAAAATAAACTGAATTTGAGTTTAGATCAATAAAAGCAGGATGGCTACTTTGATGGATTGATTCATATGGAGTTGTGGAAAAAACAGGACAATGTAATCTTCCCTATTTAAGTATATTACTTCCTTTAAAATATCACATAAAAATATTCTGAATGCTTGGTGTGTGCTCTGTAATTGCTTTTTCAAGGATAATCCGTTTTTTTTCCAATGCATACAAATATAATATTTAATTGACATAAGCAAAATTAATTAATTAATTAATAATTAATAATTAATAATTAATAATTAATAATTAATATAAGCAAAACCCCTTGCACAAACAGGTGCAACACTATAGTATCATTAACTTCCTTTCCAAATCTGTTTTTTTCTTGAAAAGAAGGGCTTATATTGGTAATAGCACAGTTTGTGACTTTTAAAATCTATTTTCTGACTTCTAGTGCTTAAAGAAAGTTATCAGAGACAATTCAGGTTACCACCATATCACCATGTCAGGCACAGAGGGGAATTATCAACCCTGTATTAGAACCTGCACACACAGTAAGTTCATATATAACTACAACATTATTAAGAAATAAAAGTGTTTATGTGTGGGAAGGAAAAAGTGATTGTGGCATTAAATGTTTAATACTGAACCTTTTGGTGCTACAAAAAGAAGACTGAATTCTCCAACAAATTAATGACTTTCTGTGTGTTTATTGCAGCTCATGGTTTCTCCTAGTGTTTCCCTGCAGATATAGTTAGTACATTAGGATTTCACTGCTACATTTTATATCTATGGATGCATTCTTATGCACTTTCTTTGTGTATTTCATAAGGGTGTATTTAGAAGTGCTGCAAAAACCCAAGCCCTGGAGCATTAAGAAATGATGAGTCTTTGATTCCTTAATAGCCTCTGACTTCACATCTTGCAGTCAGGAGTGCTGAGCTGGAGCTGGAAGCTGTGAGATGTATTTGGGATGTGTCCCTACCCCCTCCATACTGCATGGACTGGGAGCATGAGGAGCTGCTCAGCTGCTCACAGGCCACTGTCCTGTGCTAACAGGGTGTGAGAGAGCACTGACAGCTGCTGAGCTCCTGCTCAGGTTTGCTGGGATGTGGATGGGGTGGGCAGAGGGAATGGGAATAATTTACAATGGGAAAAAGCAGACAAAATATTTTCAAATATTTTGACTTAGTTCAGATGGCTTTTGCTTGTTAAGCCAGTTCTCCAAGTCACCACAAGCCTGAAAGCATTCAGAGCAGAACAAAAACATCTATAAAACTGATCCAATATAATTCTTCCTTCCCCAGATCCCAGCTTTAAAACTGAGTATTTCAGGGCTGTCTGGGAGGCTCAGCAAGTGCAGGGAGCTGTTATTGCCCTGCCTGACCCCAGTAATGTCCCACAGTGAATTGAAAAGACATTTAAATGTATCATCCCATGAACAAGCAGTCAGTAGAAAGACAAAAAAAAAGTAAGTTCTGAGACATTGTTTTCTTCATTTACCATGGAAGGTGAATTATGAAATCCTGGAAAGGTTTTGGTTGGAAAGGACCTGTAAGCTGACATGGTCCCCTGCCACAGGTAAGGCCACCTTTCACCAGACCTGGTTGCTCCAAGCCCCATCCAACCCAGCCTTGAACACTTCCTAGGATGGGGTGTCTCTGGAATGGATGTGGGTGCTCAAGGATGGGGTATCTCACCATTCTCTTGTGAAGAGGAAGAAAGAGAAGTGATGAAAGCAGAGAGAGTACCCATCTAACCCCACAGAATAATAAGCCCCACTTCAAAGCAGCCAGGTAAGGGTAGGGTGTTCATCACCTCTACATTATAAATTTCATTATAAAGCAATTCTTAAAAAAAAAATTATAAAGCTATACTTATAATTTCTCATAATTGATAAGGTCAACTAGTGGCAGCTGATAAATTGACTTCTCTAGCAGTATCACCTCTGTAGTACCACCTTTTTTCTCCCTTTTTCAAATAAAAAGTTCTCTGTCCTTCATGAGCTTCTTTCATGACTTGCATTTACCCTTCAACCAAAGGACTGATTAAATGACCTTAGAATATGTTTTAACTTTTCAAGATTAAAAAAATGTGCTACCCTGCATTTTACATTGATAACAGCTTGGTAATCTATAAAATATTAAAAAAAAAAAAAAGTTGCTTTAAAAAAATAACAAAGCAGATCCTAGAAAATGGATATATATCTTTTTTTTGGTATAGTATTTCCTTTCCTTTCCATCACTACTGATTACCCAAGGCATTGGTCTCTCCAAACACAAGATTTTTCATATTTATTTATCCCATTCCCATTCTAATACATTCCCTGGTCATGCACTCTGCTGCCATTCAGAGACACTGCACTCAGAGATGTGTAAAACATTGCATATTCCTTGTAAATCTTGTTCACATTCTGTCTCAAGTGAATTCCAACCTGTGATTGTAACAGCACAAATCTCCTGCTCTGACACCCAGGAAGGAGCTGGCAAAGAGGAGCCACATTAACCCTGGATGCTGAGCTGGCTCTGATGCCACAGGGTGCAGGGCACTGCCACCCACCCTTTGCCTGTTCCAGATGCATTTTCATGAAGCTTTCCAACCTGTCTTGGGGTTGTTCCAACATATAAAACCTTTGAATTTTTTGTCTGAGTTTCTTGGTTTTCAGGAAGTTTGAGAAGGAATGAGCACAGACACTTGTTATTTTTTAGGTTAACTTCCAGTTGCTTGAGAAAAAACCTCAAACTTGACTTTGAACCATAAACAGGAAGAAGAAACAGAAAAGCCAATCCCAGTGACATGAAGCCAGAGATGCCCCCACATCCCCAGCTCTCAGGGAGGGCACACTGGCAGTCACCCCACACTATGGCAGCATGGGTTACACACTCCCTTGCTCGTGCCATTTAAACCCACACAGTGATTTTAAACCATCCAAGTTAGATATTGAATGTTCCTAATAAATACTAGGCGGGGGAGAGCCCTCAAGACAGTTGATACCCTCTCACCATGATAGTTTAAAAGTGTTCAGAGCAGAAATAATGGCAGAGGGAATGAAGTTCCCTGGTGGTTCTTCTCTTAGGAGATTTGCTTTCCAAATACTATTATTAGTCCTACCACTAATAATAATAATTCACTTCATTTTTAACCCCTTCAATTTCAGCCCTTTCCCAAGCCCAAGGAGGCTGGAGACCTTGTCCATGTGGTTTCAGTCCCTACTGACAAAATCAGTCCTGGCAAAGGGGCTTGCTGGTGTCACCAGTTTTCCACTGAAACCCCAGAATAGTTTGGGTTGGAAAGGACCTTAAGTCTCATCTTGCCCCACCTCCCTGCCATGGGCAGGGACAATTTCCAATAGATCAGATTGCTCCAAGCCCCATCCAGCTGGCATTAAACACTTCCAGATGAAGAAAAACACCATCCTGATGTCACAATCACCAGCAAAGCAACTAACATTAACTGGTTTACACTAAAAGAGCTTGCCTGATCCTCAGTGTCCTAGAAATCTCTCTCTGATAATGTTTACAGGATTTTAAAACAACATGTACCCAAGCATTTAACAAATTATTATTATGCAAAATCTGCAACAATAGCTATCACTTTGGAAATGATTTCTCCTCACTAACAAAATGTCTCTGATCTTTTTTTTACAATAGATTCATGACTGATTCATCTAAAAATAATAAAAACTGAATTAATCATGGGTCCTTAAATCACTTTCTTTGATGCTTTTAATAATTCATTTCTAGAGACAAGCTGAAAACTTACGCTTCATTAATATTATTTGTTCTTGGTTTTACACATCACTTTAGTCATTTACATGGAAAGAAATTCAGCCTTAAGCAAATGCCAGAATACTATTGCAAACACAGCCTGATGGGGCATTAATTTATCTTGTCTTGTTTTTCTGCTCAAAGAAAGTAACACAATGTAAGACTGCTGGTGAGTCAAAAAATTTTTTGCCTTGAAAATATGGAAATTAACTTTTTAGATTGTTGTGTAATTATAATACAACTAAAAAATGGCTGAGTTTTACATCCTGAGAAGCTCAGCAATAACATGACAAAGAAAATGAATAGTAGGCACATTCCTCTAAAAATTCAAGTGGATACAATTTCTGTAATCTTCATTATGACAAAATGTGAGACTATATATTCAGAATATACTGTCAGTAGTAATTTTGCACTTTATCTCTGTTTTAGAGCCTGCAAATTCCTTAAGAAACTATAAGGAATTTTGTAAACTTTGAATTGAGAGAGAAAAAACTTGGTTCTAAATATGCAACCTTTTGTTACTTGCTCCCATCACTGCAGTATCTAGGATGGCCCAGGGTTTGATAATTTTAATGGCCCAAATTCTATTAGCAGGGAACTAATGGGGTTATTCATACATGACCTTTTTATTATTCAATAGTGAATCTACATTTAAAACATCAACATAAATACATTGTCTTCATACAGACTATTTTAATGAGAAAACTAATCCCAGTGACTTGCTCTTTAAAGGTTGGCTGTTTGCTTTGGGTTTCAAATATTATACATGGAAAATATTATACATTTTCATGAATATACATGAAATATGTATCAAGACAGGTAGGCACAGCTCTTGTAAGGGCCGTGAGATGTACATGGAGGTGATTTCTCAGGTGGATGGAGAATATGAATAATCAAGGCTGTGGTCTGGAACTCCTTGCTTGTCTCTGGATGGGATGTTTTGAGAGAACAAGGTGCCACCCTACCTGACATCAGCAGAAATTAAGAACTCTGTATTTACATAATTTGTTATGTAATGCCTATTTTTGAACTAATGATCCAACGCCAGTATGAGTTAAAGTGTACAGATTAAAACAAAATGACTAATGGAAGACACTAATGAGCTTAGGCTATAGCTACCTGCATTACACTTGGTAACTCAACAAATTCTTATCTATCTCTACACCTTATTTTTTTCTTATGGTAATCTTTTTCACCATGCTTCTGAAGGAGCAACTTATATTTATAAATTTTATCAATTTACACATATTTCTCTGGAGATAATGTCAAGTCATGTGAAACAATACCCTATAAATATTATATGCATTTGACTCCATGAGGAGTTTATTTTATTTTCAAATTGAGGAATGCTTTCATAATCACATACTTGAGAAAACATATCACCTGCTCCTAGGAGGTAGAAGTATATTATTTTGAATCATGACACATTTTAACCACTTCACTTTTGTAGTCAGGAATCAATTTATAGCTATAACAATTTCATCAGTTTCAGCTACATTACAGTTATTTTCTGGATGATAAAAGTGTATATGACTTTATTAAAGCGGAACTGCAAAGGGACTTCTAATGGATAAATAATATGGATGGGTAATTTATGGAGAAATAATATTTTTATGCTAAAAGCAATCTTAAATGTTTGCTGTTTAATTACATGTACCATTAGGATGGCTCTTTTGCAATAGCTATGTGACAACTCATTAACAGAGCTCCCACAGACAGCACATGACAAATTAGTACTAGTTGCTTATGAAAGCTTCTGATTAAGAGAGCAATGAAAAATTATAAATATTTTGTTGCCAATCAAGACATCACATAAAAGTGATTTAACTAATGCAGTTAAACTAGGCTTTATAGTAATCTTCAATCTTTCAGTTCTGTGCAAATTTAGGATTATCTAGGTTTTTGTTGCCTGTCTTTGTCCCTCCCAGTATTACCCTGGGACACTGGTCACCTTCTGAGATCACATTTGTCATGAATCTGGAGAAAGTAAAGTAACAAAGGACACTTCAACAGTGCCTTTCCTCTGCTGCTCTCACACCTAGCTGGCAGGATCCTGTTTTTTTCAGACGATTCTAATTTCATTTGATTTCTCGAATTAGCATTTAGAAGAGAAGGAGTTTAATTGGAATATAATACCAGGATTTTTCCAAGTGTGTGACTATCCTGTAGGTCTGTATGTGATTAGAAATGTGCCAAGAGCAGGGAGAATTTTCTTGAAGTTAAAAAGGTACAATTAATCTCCTGTTGCACTTCCAATTAGCCAAATTGCCAACCTTATTGTGAAAAGCAGAAATGCAATCGAGTTTCTGCTTGAGGCGTACTAAAGGAAAACTGAAGTAATTTAATTAACTGGCTTCAAGTACATTAAGAAGCACACTGCCTTTACTTTCTGCTGTCAATGCCTTTAAATAGATTATTGTTTAATGTGAGTCTCTGTACCCACGTAAAGCTGAAGCTTTGAACTGTCTGCTGTCATCCCCTGACCTGAGCTATTAGAAAGAAAAGACCATGATGATTAGAGGGATGGAGCATCTCTGCTATAAGGAAAGGCTGAGAGAATTGGGATTCTTCAGCCTGGAAAACAAAAGGATTAAGGGTGACCTAATTGTGTACTTCCAGTACCTGAAGGGAACCTACAAGAAAGCTGGAAAGGGACTTTTAAACAAGGGCATGTAGTGACAGGACAATGGAGAATGGATGAAAAGATTGGATATTGGGGAAAATATCCTCCCTGTGACGGTGGTGAGGCACTGACACATGACTCCCATAAAAGCTGTAGATGCCCTGTTCCTGGAAGTGTCCAAGGACAGGCTGGAAGTTTTTTGCAACCTGGTCTAGAGGAAGGTGTCCCTGGCCATGGCAGGGTCGTTTGAACAAGATGAGCTTCAAAGTCCCTTCCAACCCAAACAATTCTGTGGTTCTATGATAAATAAAAGGCTGCATTTAGCAGCTGAAGAACTGCTCCTGCTGCCACCATCACACATGCAGGTGCTCATCCTCAGTGGCCAGAGAGTAGACATGTGTGAGCTGAAGCATCCTACGTAACACCCACCATGGAAGAGGGAAAATAAAAAATGGCAATCCCCAAAACGTGTCTCCTCAAACAATCAGACCAGAATACAGACAGCAGTGTATACACAGAACATAAAAAAAAATTAAACAGTGTAATTAAAGATTAAAAAGTTGTGGAGGTGTTCATTAGACTAGAAAAGTTGATGTTCCCTTTTTTCTTCTCAAGACGTGTTGTATGACAAGGTGATAGGAGGTCATAAACTGATATGTGACACATTAAAATTGAAGCATAAACTGTTTTTTCTCCTTGTAAGAATATCAGACTGCTCTTCTGATATAGTTTTTCAGTGATATACTAGTTGAAACAGATCAAAAAGTCATGTTTTCCTGATGTATTACACTCCACGGGAGTGTTGAATCATTCAGGAACCAGTCAGCTCATGTGCAAGGACATAACTCTGCCTCTTAACACAGAATCATCAATGAGAAACAGAATTACTTATAATCAAACCAGAAATCCACTTGGGCCAGTGCTGAATTATGTGAGGAACTGGCATTTCAGTCTGAAAATGTATTCAACATTCTGTTTAAAATAGTAGGATTTGCAAATTAACCCTCAGAGCCAAGTGCCATCAGTGCTTCAATAATGTGTTTTCTACTCAGATTCCTGGACTGTCATTTTGTGTCCAGTTCACACAGAAACTTTAATTCTTTAAGATTAATGTAGTCATAATCAAAATTTCATAAATGTAAGCTAAACAGCTGGAATTTTCATTATTTTTGGCCAAAAATTCCTGAGACTGCTCTTGAACCTTCAGAGGCTCTGCTGCATTTCCATGTCAAGCTTGAAGGGCTGACAAGAAATACAAATGATTTTAAAAGGATACTACTTGCTGAGATGAAAAGGATGCTTAGATGGTTTTAATTACTGAATTTGTGCACACAGTAATTACCTATACATGGTGTACATGATTTTCCTGCTAAGAAAGAGTCAACAAATAAAGTACTGAGATGCTGTGTGTATTTCTTCCCATGTGCTGCAATTTTCATATTTTACTGCAGAAGAATAAACCAAAGATGTTTCCCATTTCAGCAATCCTGCATACACAAAAATTTAGGGAGCTATAGTATTGACTGGAAGAACTCTGCACTGAGTGGCTATCAAATTAACAAAAACTGAACAAAAATATAAATCAACTCTTGCTGTAGTGTAATTAAAATAAAGTCTGATTTACCATGTACTTTAATGCAAAGAGAAATGAAATACAGACCATGTTTTTTGTATACTACTTTCCACTCTCTCCATAATTAAATATTATTAAATAAATGAGTACATTTATACCATCATTCAGGTATTGTCTTTACTACCAACTATGACTCACAGATCAGACCAGCACTGTGAATTAAAAGAGATTCATCTTCCTTCCTGTGAGGGCATTGCCACACCCTGCTGAATAATCCCATTTTTAAACTGCTTGTCAGTAATAACAGCCAAGGAATGAGAGGAGAATTGATTCAAAGGCAAGTGAAACATGAGGATCAGAGATAAAAACGGATTATTTGGTTTAAAGAGGGTAGAGATTCATAGCCAACCATAAATGCTTTGTTTCATGCTCTTGATGAACTGGTTTCATTGTACTGGGAGAGACACCCCTGAGGAGTGAATGGTCTGTAGAGCTGATTTCTCCTGAGTTTTGAGGTCTCTGGAGCACAGGTTGCACCAATGAAAGAAGCATCATTTCATATAATATATTCCAGGTACTCCTGCTCCCCCCTGCATATATGCTGCTTTGCTTTTATTCCTGAGACATATTCACATCCACTCTATCACACCCGCTTCCACTTTCCATAATAATAAGATAAAAGTTGCACCCTTACAACTACCACATGTTAAATGAGGTCATACTCAACGTCCTCATCAGACAATGACAGGAGTGGCTCAGGACGTACGTTGATGTCCTCGAGGTCGAGGAAGTTGAGGACGACACCATTGCGTTTCCAAATGATGGGAGGTCGCAGCGCCCCACGGATGCTGCAGGTCAGGACGGTGCTGAGGCCAACCGTGATGGTGGTCACAGTGACCCTCTGGTCCTCTGGCAGGCTCAGCTGAACCACCTCTGCAGGGGCAAAACAACAGGGATAACATCAAATACCACACAGGGGAGCTGCTCCTCTTCTCCCCTGACTTCCTTTCTCATTCTGGGAATACCTTTGGAGGATTTTGCAAGGAGATGGGTTTACCTACACTGTACAAAAAAACAAAACAATAAAGCCAAGCAAAAGACAAATTGAATCTGTCTCAATCAAACTCTCTGTATCCCTTTCCTGACACAGCTGTGGCATGAGGGCACTAAGATGGTCAGCTGGCCAGCCTGGCTGCAGTAGTTTGTACAAAGCAGTCAACAACAGGAGGATAAAGGCTCTCTTGGCTTGAGATCATCTGGGGCTTGTTTCTCTAGATCACTCCTCTCTAAGTCCCTTGAAAAGGCAAAAGAAGGAGTTGTGATTGTTCTTTGAATAAGAATGATTAAGGTCAGACTGCTGCCACTGAAATATAGATAAACCTAGTTTCAAATTGCCCAAACACTGGAAGTCACCAAGCATGACTTGTTTACCAATCACAGCCACATATGGCATCTGAGCTACAGATGTCCTAAAAAATAATAGCTTTCTAATATTTTATTTAAATAAAAACCCCAGTAATTTTGACTTAGGTGTGCCACATAAAAGAAACTCCTGAGGCAGCAGACCTTAGGTAAACCCTCACCACCACCTCTCTGAGACCACACTATGGCACATTGTTTCCTTCTGGCCAATGACATGAGATATGGCTGCATCTTTGGCACTTGTGGTCACACAGAAAGGTCAGACCTGATTCCAGAACCACCCTGGGTGCAGGATGCCATTATGGAGCATTTTGGCAGCAGTGAGACAGTGACTGGGCAGTCAGGCCACATTGTCCAAGCTCCTGTAGCCACAGCTTTGCAATTCACATGATGGCTTTTGCTTTCCCTCATTTCCAAGCTCTGCAATAAGAAAACTACATTGCATGTAAATGATGAGAATTGGTCTTTGAAGGTAATGGGCCATTGAGAGGAACAGGGAATGTTCACAGCTGGTGTTACTTTGCTTCAGCCAGCTTCAAAACCTGGGCTGGGGAATGAAAGAGCCTCTCCCAGCACCAAGTCTCCTCCTTTCTCATGTCCACTGGCAACAACAGCAACAAAACACAGATGAAAGAGACTGATGCTGCCTCACCCAAGGTGCACCTCATGTGCTTTGGGAAAAACTACTTCAAGCAGTGCTGACACTATAAAATGACATACAAGGGTCAGGTTACTTTGTCCCATCAACTGCTGAAGTTACTCTTCATCCTGTCCATCTACCTCACAACTCTGTCATTACATCCCACACAAGATCTGAATGTCACTTGCATGGAATAAAAATGAAAAAAAAAACAGTATCGACATTTGCAAGCACAATTTTCCACTTTTTCACATACTGTCTAATTGAAAAATTGTTTTAACATCTCTTGAGTAGCAAACCTCTTAAATCTGTCACTAAAATACTCAGTCTATTTAAGTAGCCTTGGGCAGCCTGGGCAGACTCAGTGCCCTGGTATAGCAACTGATTGTGAAGAATTAGTGCAAAATCTGCTTGTGAAAACATACTCCAACAGCTCAGCACTCCTCCTCTTCTGCTTCTTCCACCCAAGTGAGAAGCTAATGTGTCACAAAGTGTATTCACCCCTGTGGATCTGAGGCTGACTTGGGCTGCAGGGTCCATACAGCATCGGTGCATCTGCCAGCAGTGAGCATCTCTCCCACTTAAAACTCCCAGTGCTATTTCAGGAAGAGCACAAGCTGTTTTAATATATAGTTTTGATAAATGGTTGATCAAAATTAGGAATGTTTGACCAATGTAGTGCTACTATTTGTGTTGTGGTGGCTCTCAGAGGCATTATATGAGAAGACTGACACATCTGACCATCAAACCTTAAAAATCAAAAGGGGAGATGAAGGAATATTGGGAAGGAGAACATTACCCATTCAAGATCAATGAGCAGGTTAGCAACTAAGCTGGGAAGACCTAACACATGTCTCAACCACACTGCCTTCAGGTACCTGCTGGAAGAAATCAGGGATGTGGCAACTCAGGGGCAGTGGGCCAGGCTAGGAATAGAGATGTCCCAGGGAAACACTGAATGGTTTGGGTTGGAATGGACATTAATGACCATCTTTGCAATCCCTGCCATGGGCAGGGACAGGACTTTTCACTAGACCAGGCTGCTCCAAGCCCCGTCCAGCCTGGCCTTGAACACTTCCAGGGATGGAGAGTCCATCCCACTACCCTTATCCAGCTGCCTGAAGCAGCACATAGTGGCTAATAATGTAGTTATTTTCTACATAATGAAGAGCTTCTTTTAATGAAAAAATATTTGGAGTGCACTTGACAGGATAAAGAACTGATAATTACAGTAATTTGTAGCATGCAGCAGGGCTAATGAGGACATCTCTTCTTGAGGAGAAATGAAAAGAGGGCCATTCATTTACAAGAGAATGGTTTTTTCATCTTACTGCTGTTTTTCTTAATTCCCTCTGCTGTTTTTCATGATGTCTTGAGTTCCCTGGCTCATGCTGGGCTTCCATAAGCTCCTTCTTCAGCAACATTTTTTCAGTGGTCTCTTGCAGTGGAATTTAAGGCTTTCTGCCCATCTTACAAACAATTGCTAAAGATACTTCGGCTTTTTCTTTTTAGAAGCACAGTATTGAAAAATACATTAACTTTTAATTAAGAAGACACCTTGCATAGCTGCCACTCTTGGATGAACCATATGAGGCCAATATATCAGTTTTTTTATGTTAAAGCATGTAATTAGTACATACCACTTTAACAATACAAACATTAGAGTATTTCTATGGAGTATATTTGACAGCATCTTATTACCAGTGCATTTGAGGTACCCTTATTAACATCTAAAAGCCTTTCTACTAATACAGAATTATTTTGTGTGGTTTCAGTTATTGCTTTTTTGTTTTCAACAGAAAAGATAGCAGGTGTATTGGGGATGCCCTAAAATGATGTGAGGGCTGAGCTTTTTAAAACTCTTTTAAAAGACTCAATATTGTATTAAGTTATGGAACCTAGACACTGCTGCTGTTGGTTTATGTGTAAAAATTATTCAAGTCACCATAATGATTTTGTGTAGAGCTTCTAGATTAAGTATTGAACACTATTCATTTTATTTTTCAAAACCTTTAGGAGATAAAAGGATTTTTACAATGGGTATAAAACTGAACAGAACAAATAGGCAATATTCAAGGGGCACTCATTTGCAGAAGAACCCAAGCTGGAATGGAATTTGGTCCTAAAATCAAGCAATGTTATGCTAATTTGGAAATCCTACAGGATGATGCATGCAAACCATTTTTCTACATTCCACAGGTTCAAACAGTTCAATCAATCCTTGCTGACCATAGTTATCAAGTTGTGTCAAATCTGATACTCTTCCTTGGGATTTCAGCTGAACTACCTCCTCAGCTTATTCCAGTTGGTAAGAAGTTCCTGCCAGCTATTCTGCCATCAGAGAGATTTATTATCATCAGAGAATGGGATGCTATCATTCTTCACTCAGCTTTTAATGGTTCCAGACAGGGTAAAACCTTTGTAAAAAAATTCTTTAAAAATGATTTGGTGTAAGCATGTGCCTGTGCATCAGAGGACCAGGACTAATCCCTGATCACACAGACGAAAGACACCAAATGTGGAACAAAATCAAGGTCAGTGAAAGGCAACCAGGACACCACAAACTCTCCACTGGTGATGGTAGCAGCCTGAATACTGTGTGGTTCAGGAATTAGGGCAGTGCCATCTTCAGACCCATCTGCCTTATTCAGGAGGGTAAGGGATCCCTCCCTGTGTGCTGAGGGTTAGTGCTAAGGGGTTTATTCAGGGAAGGGACCACTCTTGTCCAGTCTCTTCCACCTTTCCTGCCTGGTATGATATTCAGCCTGATGCACTGAGCACCTTTAGTGACCCAGCTGTCACCATCTTGATGTTCTTATATTAAATTTCTTGCAGTACTAGGTCCCACAGTGACATGCAAGAATGTAAAATCTTAGTAATTCTTTTCCTTATAAAAAAGTGTCAAGATATTGCTGAACATTTTCCTTTGTCCCTCCTCCTCTCCAGTGTGATTTAAGGTGCTGAGCTGGAGTTACACTGCACCTTCACAAGCTCTGCATACTAATGCAGCAGATATTACCTGTTGTGCTGGTTTATCATGGAGATCTTTTTCTCTGCTGTCATTTGCAGCCCACCAAAGGCAATCATAATTTCACAATGAAGACATGTATAATTGAGGTCATTACAGGGAGCAACCTGGAACGAACATCTATGGAGAAAACCTCATTGATGTAGCGTGGCATGGAGATAACTTACACAGCGGTGTTGGGCACCTGCCTTTGCTCATGCTGCACTACCTACAGAAACAGATTTCACACTTTAAATAATGCTTAATGTCATTAATTAGACCTCTCCCCTTAAATCTAAAGAAAATGCACATTTTAATGCAGTGCTGCCACCTTTAATCATTGCTGTAGTTGTTCATGGATATCCTGCCTTGCTGAAACAGAGAATAGCAGAATGGTTTGGGTTGGAAGATCATCTCACTCCAATCCCTTGCTCTGGTCAGGGACACATTCCACTAGACCAGGTTGCTCATTGCCCCATTCAGCCTGGTCTGGAACATTTCCAGGGATGGGACATCCACACCTTCTTCGGGAATCCTGTGCCAGGGCCTAACCACCCTCACAGGGAAGAATTTCCCCATAATATTTAATCTACTCTTGTTCTATTGCTTAGATCCTGCTTATGAGACAAGGCAATACTTTTGAAATTACATAACTCATCCTCAGTAGGGAGACAACGAACCAAAACAGCCTTGTTTGATGTTCAACAGAAGAATGACTTTCAAAGAAAGTCTCCAGCACCGATTCTTGCCCCCAAATTAATGCAGAGAGACCTGTTGTTTGTGAAGTGAAGCATGGGTAACACAGCCCTAAATACATTGTGTTTCTCCAGCAATGGTTCAAATCAGGGATGATTTAATGGGATGGAAACTTTAGTGTCTACCTAATTCCCCAAGTTTTGCAGCTGTGTTTATGCACTGTGTTAGTAAAATCTGTTTATTGCCTGGTGGCCATGAAGGTCATTCTAGCATTTGCTTCAACAGATAAGAATTCTCTAGCTGAACACAGTCTCAGGTGAGGAGCTAACTGAATCAAGAAAATAAAAACGATTAATAGAACACAGTTAAAAACAGGGTATACCTTTTATAATTACTCTTTTCTAGTAATTTTGATGAGATGTATTTGCATGGAGTTTGGAGAAATTTTAGACCCTCTGAAAGCCGAGCAAACTGCAGCTAATTGATTTCAAAATAACTGTTCTATGTGAGATACAATTCTAAGCATGCAATTGCAGGTGTAGTTTGGTCAGCCAAGGAGGGACTTTGGTGATACTGTTGGGGACACACTGGGATGGGATGTCACCTGGTTAGTCACAGGAGGGAGAGGCTAAAAGCAATGAAGGGTGATTCACACTGGGTCTGAATCTCTAAAACATTGTATTTATGCTTATGAATTACTCATATTATGATTTGATTTGGTTTCTACCCTACTCTATAGACCAAATAAATGAAATAATAACAACCTCAGTACACAAAATGCCCTGGGTTTGCATGCCTTTGCAGGCAGCCTCTCCCACTGGCTGTTTTTATCCCCAGGGGAAACATTGCCATGCCATCACATTTTGCTGGTTATTAGGTTCAACAAGCTGATCTTACCCAGACACATTTGACATCTTCTCACCTGCCCAGAGTCAGGTGAAAGGATTACTTATCACCCAGTGAAAAAACCTCAATTTTCTGAGCACCAATTAGAGGAAAGCCAGTCATGCTACTAGAATAGTTTATATTATTAATTAATGACCTGCATGTTCCCCTATGGAAGAGTGAAGAAATGCCTCAAGGGAAGATGAGCATCATTTCCAGCAGCTGGATTTGAGAGCATCTGAGGATGGATTCAGATGTCCTGAACCTCAGATTTGGAGGCTGGTGCCATGTCTGGGAGGGTGCCTCAATCCCCTTCTGAGCCCACCTGGGACTCTGGGTCACGCTACCTGGCTTGGTGATCTGCTCCCAATAACTGACTGAGACAATCCTCAGGTGAGCAATTCTGAGCTACTTGCACTGGAAATGTCACATCTGGAGAGCCAAATTCTGTTCAAACAGCTGCTTAAATTTTAAATTATACACAAAGTCCTCACAAATATCATACATATTTAAGAAAAGAAGTCTTGCTCTCTCATACAAATTTGTATCAAGCATATTCACATAGCTAATAAATTTGCTAAAAACTGTTTATATTGACTTTTAGCCAAACACAGCTTTTTTATGTACTTTATCCTAATGATCAATTTGTTTTCCTTTTTTTTTAAAAAGAAAACAAGCAACACTTTCCATCACAAAATCCTATCTCTGTCCTCCTGCTACTAATCAGAGGGAGAACATTGAGTTTGTGCAGGAAAGGATAATTAATTCATTCTTGAAAGTACATGAATATATGTAAGTTGTTCAGTGCTTAATTATCTAATCTCCTGAGGGTAGTGATGGATTCATTATGTAAATAGGCATAAGCAGTCTATTTTAGAGAAAAGTTTACATAAAAGCATTTAAAAAAAAATTGAATTCCTATTTCCCACAGATTGAGAGCAATGTTGATATGATTAATTCCTGATAAAATATTCCCATGTTGTACCAAGAATGTCCTGCTGAGGTTGTAGCAGCCATGCATTTCCCCAGCCAATTTATTAATCTGAAAAGTAAAATTGCTACTGGTCTAACAGGCTCTCAGAATTCCTTCAGGGAGTCACAGAATCACAGAATGGTTTTGGTTGGAAGGGACTTTAAAGTTCATCTCATTCTACCCTGCCTGCCCTGGGCTGGGACACCTTCCAACCCTGGGGTTGTTCCCAGCCCCATCCAACCTGGCCTTGAGCACTTCCAGGGATGAGGCAGCCACAGCTGCTCTGGGCAACCTGTTCACACATGACTTTAAATGAGACTGAAAAGACTTGTCTCTTTTTCTCAAAAACAGTCCTAATCACACTACAAGGTCCTCCTCTGCCTCTTTCCAAATAACTGTGGGAGAGCAGAATTAAAATCTTTCACCGACACCACCAAAAATAAAGAACATTATGAGTTTTTGGGGACAGATGTGAAGTGTTGCAGCTGCTGAGTTTCACATTTTCTATCCTACTGGAACTGTAAGACACAACCAGCATCAGCTGTTTCAGTGCTACAAAAGCAACAGTTGTCTCTTTCAAAAGGTTTATTTCAGCATATTTAGAAGTTAAAAAGTTTCTCCAAATCCAGAAATTCCTTAGCATTGAGACTGAGAACTCTTTAGCACAGGCAGATTCTGTCAAAGCAACGAGACTTTGAAAGCCACTGCCTATATTTAAACTATAGTATTTCAGAGTTTCAGAACCAAAACAAACATATGAAATCACTAAACTTATTTTTGTAACTTTTCTAAGTTACAGCAGCTGTACTGATTTATATCTGCTTTAAGGCAGAAGAAGATAGCTTCTGGTGGAGGAAGTTTCTCCCTGGAATGAATTTTTATGGATGCTCTATGAAGTCCTAGGGTTTATCATGGAAATACTATCAGAACATTAAGTTCAACATGACTTGTGGGAACCACTAAGATGTGTAGTTAAATTACTTCAAATATATAGACAAGTCAGGCCATGGGATGTTTGGGTTTAAGAAATATTCACATATTAAAACCCCTGAGTCATCAAAAATAGCCTTATCAAACTGCTCTAATCTTCCACTCTATGTCCATTTTCCTTTGGGTTCCTGGCCAGCATTACGGAATGAATCTGATATATGGAAAAATGGATGAACCGGGAAACAAGGACCCTAGAAACTAACCTTGCACTTCTTCTAAACCTCAGATTAAGGGTTTTTTAAAATAATCCCAAGCATTTAAAATTAGGTATGCATATTTCTTTCATATTCCCACATTTATGGTGTCCATAAACAACCAAATCAGGGAGAGAACACCTTCAGACTTGTAAATAAGCATTAGCAATGTTTTTAATGGAGCTTTCATTGCTTTCTATGGATGACTGCAAATTTAGCTGTGGTGATTATCTGGATTTTGCATCTTTCCTGACTATAGCTATGTTCAAGGTGCTTAATAAATTCATGGACTCTGCTCTCCTGTACTCATAGCAGTTTCAAGACAGAACCTGACATACTTGAGGTTGGATGTGGCTTGGAGTAACCTGGTCTAGTGGAAAGTGTCTCTGGCCATGGCAGAGGGGTTGGAGCTGGATGATCTTTGAGGACCCTTCCCACCCAAACCATCTGTGATGCATTTCTTCTCATCCTGAGGTGCTGCTGGTCCTGCCCTGGAAGGGGGCTGGTTTAATGTGTGCTGCAATGATGTACCAATCTAGAGATGGCACAAACAGTACAAATTTGGCTAGTGGGGATCCTGCAAGGTTACAGCAAGGTTGCTCTGCAGCAACATTTATCCAGCTACATCTAGCATTTTTGAAATACATTAGTCAGAAAAAACTTCAGCATCAGCACTCTCACCATGCCCCTCCCTTATTCAGGACCACCTGACTGAAGTTGAGGAGACAGTCAGGAATGTGCAGAGGAACAGCAAAGAACAATGTAATTCAATAACCTTTCTGGAGAGGACTGTGCAGGGAAAGCAGAAGACAAAGTACAGTTCCTAAAGAAAATCTCTATTTTCCTGCTATCAACAGAAAACACAGCATTGTTTGTTGTGGACAGGTTTTGTCCTGCTTAAATATTTATCTGCAGAAATCCCTGCAGAGAAGACCCTTTAAGTGGGTAATTAATCAGAGCTCCAGGGCAATGCTGGGCAGTCAACTGGGACCTTGGGAAAAGATCTGGAATCAAGGTGGACAACAGAAAGTTTGGAAGGGACCAAAAAGAAAGTAAGAAACGTCAAATACAGCCACTAAGGTGGCTTCTTCAGTGTGGTGGAAATCTCTGCAGAGAGCTCCAGAGAGAGTGTCAAGCTTTAGTCACAGCAGGAGAAGCAGATTTAATCTTTGTCTAGACAGTTAAACCCTACTCTGCCTCAGTTTCCCCCATATGAAACCTCTCCAGGATGTTCTAGGAACAAGGTGTCTGAAAAGAATTCTTGGAACCATGATAACAGGGGTCACACAAATACCCACAAGCATTTTGGATTCCTCCTTAAAGTCCCTCTGAGGTTCAGAGATAAAATCCACATATAAAACTGAAATTTAATTAAACAAAAATACTTTGAAGTCGAGATTTGATGCCTCTTCTGCAAGAAACTTGAATTCCAGTAAAAAATTACTAATGCTGTATTCTTGAAAGTAATGGGAAAAACAAATCACCCAGCCTACCATATGAAAAAGCATATTGAAAAGCAAGACACGCTGACAAAATGTGGCCAGTTGTACTTTGTGCACCAACCCAACACCAGCATTTTGGAACTTTTACATCTGCAGAGGAAGATGATTTATGGAAGCTGTTTTTTATCATTCAGGCTTGTAAATCTTATGTCACATAAACCCCCCTGGCACTAGAAGAACATTCTGGTTGTGATGGGAAGTGGCTGCAGAAGCGGGGAGCGGTGACAGCCTCCATCACCTGGGTTGCCCAGCACCCTCCTCATTCTGTTGGGGTACACCAGGTTTGTACAGAACAGACAGGATTTAGTTACTAACTGTTCAGCAATTTTATTTTTCTTATCTTATATCCTCAACCTTATTTCCAGCTATTCAAATGCAGCTCTGAAGGCAGGAATGATTCATTGCTCCTTGAATTTTTCTGTAACACCGTTCACCATTAAATTGTCTTCAGAATTGCTCGTGAGCACCTTTGACATGTTTGCTTTAGCTGAGTTATGCGGCCTCAGAGAGAAATCATTTGCCATAAAGAACTTTTTAGCTCTTCTGCCTCCTTTCTGCTTAGCCTGCTCCCAGCTCTGACCTGTCCAAAATCTCCCATTCCTGCTGAGCTTCATTCAGTCATCCCATGGACAGCTGGTGGCCATCTCCCTTCCCCACAGCCACAGCAGAGCTCTTGCATCACCTCTGGATTTGATGTCTCCCAGGTCCAGCAGAGGCTGATGGAATAGGCATGGTTTGGTCCTGCTCCTGCCTCTGCAGGGACAGCCTCCACCACTTCTCACCAAAGGAAATTCTCTGCCAAAACCCGAGAAGCTTTTCCTCGAGTCTGTGCAATCTGAACCTGAGTTTGCATCTCAGAACTTGGCCCTACTTGGGCTGTTCCAGCCCCTCCACTGTTCAGCCCACCTCTGCTCTCCAGACCACCAGGCTGCTTCACCATCTGTTTATCAACTCCTGCAACCAACAGTATTTCAAATCATAGAACCACAGAATGGTTTGGGTTGGAAGGGACTCAAAGAGCACCCAGTTCCACCCTCCTTACCTTAGGCAAGGACACTTTTTACCAGACCAGGTTGCTCCAAGCTCCAGACAACTTGGTCTTGAACATTTTTAATGGCTGGGCAGCTACAGCTTCTCTCTAATGGGCACATTTCCATTCTTTCTTCCTAAGAAAATGGTCTTTTAATTTTTTCCTACATTTTATTTGTTTCCTTCTCCATTGCCATTGATTTTATCACCTTATTTCTTTGTGTGTGACATTAAATGTCTCCGTGCTACCCAGCACATTCTCCCTATACAAGCAATTAAAGACCACAGCACAGAGATTTCTCTTGTAGTAAAAGAATAGGATCCTAGATCTCACCATTTGGTAAGGGCTGTTAATATTGACTTTTTAGGCTGATTGTAGTAGATACATGCCTTGTTTACATTTAATGATCACAAATTAAAATCAGCTCAGCGAAGTGAACATTTGAAGAATGTACAGTGTACTATAAATAATGAATTACTGTTGAGTAGGTCTATAATTTTAATATAAACACAATCTTTAAATATATATTTAATTTAAAACAGACCAGAAACCCAGTGGTCCAAATGAAAGACTGTTTAACGCTAAGTTATTTGCCAGCATAGCCAGCATATGCCAAACACCACAAATAACAGTGTCCATCACATCAATTGTCTGGAGACAGTTTCTTTTTAAGATCTTTGGCACAGAACTCATCACAAATATTGTCAGCCAGGTGTTCTGTTTTTCCAAGAAATAACACATGCTTAATGTGAAGAACAGCCCAGAAATTCTTTCAAAATGCATGACCATGTGCACATCACAACAGGTATCACACAAATGGTTAAGTGATGTCCATCCTCAGATGGTTCCTGCCTGAGCATGAGCCTTCCTCACCTGCTCCAAGCAGAGACACAGAAACAACATCCACAATATATTTATTTACTCACAAAAGGCCAGATACAAATTAGTACATCATGAAGAGCCAATTTATCAGCCCTGATGACTCAATTGCTTTTGAAATATCTTATTTAAGTTAAGCCTTGGTGACAAGAAAACCACTGAAATCAACATTAAAGTGTAGTTACTGCTCGCAAAGTTAAAAATTTCCAATGCAAAACCTTCAGCCAATACAAGTATTAATAAGATCAGTGGTTGGCTTGTAGATGCCAGTATTTATTATCCATTGTATAAATCATGGCTTTGCTAATGAAATGATTTTCACAAACATAACATGACATTCAGTCACTAAGATGTAACACATACCTGCAGGGCATGCAGTGAAAAGCCTTCTGCTGTATTTTAATTGATGTATAGTCCTTTGTGGCTTATACCCCTTCAAAATAATCCTAAATTCTACATTTTTAATTGGCTCAACTACGTTATTATTAATTTGGGTAAAAAATTAATGGTATTTCATGGAGGTATTATTTTGTTAGTCCCAATGCTGTTACAGTGCCATGATGCCTGACATGGTTTGGTTTTGATTCTACATGTGAGACACAGACATCAAAAGGGCCCAACCACAGCCAGGGCTTCACAGGGAAAAGCTGTGTTCAAAAATATATTAAAAATATTTTAGAAATGCAGTTCATGCCCTAGAGAGCTGCAATGAAAACATGCAACAAAGCCAAAAGATGTAATGGGAAATCAAGGCATAGTTAGGGAAAATTACTTGTGTTGAGTAAAGCAAACCTTGTCTCCCTACCCCTGAGCTGTACTGACAAACCCCCAAAAAGTCATAAATTAGTGTGGGAAAAATTGTTTCTTCTTGCTGAATTCTGATTTTGTGTCTTTTCACTCTGGTGACCAACTCAGCTACCAGTATTTGGGATTCCTCTGTCTCTGGCAAGACCCCAGGTGCATGAGTGAATGTTCCTGTCAGTGGAACACAGACTGTTCCTGTCAGTAATTCTAGATGGAAGGAATTTAATAAGCATTAGCTAGATTATGCTATTTACACAGATGACATGAATATTCTTTCATTTGTCTTATGTTTCATCTTTTGCCAAAACCCTAATTTCTCTATCTTTTCTGCTATTTTCTCCTTTTCCCTTACTAAGACTACATTGAGCAAGGCAGCAAAATGCCAGCACATGGAATTGAAAAGATTGCCTCTGATCCTACAAAAAGGGCATCCTGTAAGTGAAAGTGCCTCCAACTAATGCCAAAAGCCAAGAGACACTGCTTTTTAGTCCAGGTCAGATCAAGGAGGATGTAATTTTCCACCCCTGTTTCATTTTAAGAAGGAAATGGATGCGCCTGCCATGAGTCAGGCAAACCTCACCTCCAACCACGGGCAAGATGGTTTTTACAGGAAAAATCCCTCAGACATTCTGCAAAGCAGTGCTTGGATTACACAGGCTCACAGCACAGCAGGGCTGTGGTAATGCTTGATAAACCTCACCAGATACATTGGAGCAGAAGTGTAGGATGAGGTCTGTACCTATTCCTGAAAATGAAAAGCATCAGTGGTACCTCAAGGTGTGCACCAAGGGCTGAATTCCAAAGGCATCCCTGTTCTTTGCTCCAGTAAAAGCTATGCTTTTAAATCCCCTTGCTGAAGATATGACTGTCTCAATGCACTGCAAATCAGCAACTCTCACTGTAAAGCAAGAGCAATGAGGATACAGGAAACATCAAGGATAAAGTCAGGGACATACTGTGAAAAAAAGACTCTTAATGATTCAGAGTAATATGTTTGAGCAAACAAAACATTCATATACTGCAGCAAAACCTTTCAGGCTGAATGGGGCCTCTATTCCCAAGCTATGGATAATAGTGTTTGAAGGAAGGAGAAAAACCAAGGGCACTAACACAGGTCCAACAGTGCTGCCCAATATTTTCATGCTGAGAGGCACAGAAATGCTGATCTTTCGTGATGTGGACACTTGCTTAACTTATTTTTTTCTACCTTTTTCTCTTTACAATACCTGAGGGAGTGAACTGTTCACCAGAATTTGTTAGGTGTTTAAGGGTCAAGCATCCTTATCTGCTAGAGGGTTACAGAGGTTGGATGTAAAAAGCAAAGAGATACTTTCTTCCTAACCTCCCATTAATGAAGGCACATCAGCCCTGTACATGCTTGAAGACCACTCCAAGAAGTCTGGCTGCCACACCTGCCAGAGCACAACTTGTGCAGGAAAGGAGAAACCTGCATGGAATGGTCTCTTGTGGACACAGTCCTGGGGAAACTTTAGGTCTAAAGCAGCCTTACTTCAGGACTGTGTGAATCAAATCACTGAATCTTATGGTTTTCTGCAACTTGTAGTGGGAGACACAAACCTGCACTTGCTCAAGGCATGAACAGCATCCAGTGCCCAAGAACTCAAAAGAGTATTTCATGAGAGAAGAGGATGTGAGTTGTTTATGCTTGATGATTGACACCAAGTGGAAGAAACTGGCATTTTCCCAGGATATCAAGGTTAACAATCCTCCAATAACAAAAAATGTTATGGGTGAATCTTAATTGACTACAGATGGTCAGATTTGGATTTTGTCCTTTCAAAGACAGTACTGTCAGCAAAACAGTGCCTTCTAACCAAATTTTGAAGTTCAATACTCTGTCAGCAAGGAAGAGTGTTGGCTCTTTAACTGACTCATCAAAATACTGTTTCTTTATTGACTTTCCATTTGAGTACTGCTCTATTGCTGGCTCACAAGGACAAGAGTACCTGCACAATTCATAGCTGGGATTTTTTCTCTCCCCAGTATGGGAACGGAACTGGCTGGGATGAATAGTGGCTTAGTTCATGTGTCTTCCACAGAAGGCATAAACCTGAGACCATGGGAGGCAGGATACTGAGAGGATGGAAATTAGGATGGTAATGGGATCATTCCACAATAGGCCATGTTTCTGGTTCTGGCTCTCAGCTGGTTCAGGACCTGTCACATATAAGGTCACATCCCTGGTCTGTGTTGGCAATTGGACCCCTGTCCTCAGGTACCCCCATATATTGGTAAGTTTACCACGCCCCTGGGTCTTTGGAGCTTGCCCCCAGAATGTGTGGTTTCTGCAGTTTGTTATTTTACCATCATTAAAGTATTTTGAACAACTCCATCGTTCCCATCCCTCTATTTTGCCACGTCTGCCTGGCCAGACCTGACTTGGGGTTGCAGGGAGCCAAATGCAGTACCCCAGTAATACTCCTTTATGGAAAGAATGTAAAAATCCTTGCTTCAGAGATGGTGAGGTGAAGAGAGACAGGCATTATTTAGCTGCATTTATACAGCATATCTGAACCAGAACATGTGCCTTATTTCCCAAGGTTACTTTTCCAGCCTCTCTGAGATTATTTTATAATCCCATTATGGGTGGAAGAGCTGCATACACACAACTGCCTCCTTGGATTGCTCCTCTTAAAATGTGAGCAAGGTGTGAGTTCTCAGTGGTTATCACACCTTGTTTTGGCCACGGCTTCTGTGGGGGTTTGCAGAAGGGCAGAGTGGGGACAGTTACCATCAAACCTGAAAAAAACACCTGAGAAGAGACTGGGGGTTGGGCTAAAATACACAGCCACCCCACAGCAATACTGTCTATGGGACAAGGACAACAAATCACTTTCTTTGCTCTGCTGGCACCTTTCTTGCCTATTTTCTACTTCAGCTAGAAGCTTTTCTTTGTCCCCAGTTCTCACTGAGAAAATGGCCCTGTGTCCTAGGGAGGGTCCCAGCAGCACTGCTGTGGGGTAGATGCTCTGCTCCACCTGGGCATCCTCCCAGCCTCATCATCCCAACACTGGTGTCACATTTATCATTGAGTGATGCACATAAACAAAAAATACAATAGATTAATTCATTTATTTCCACTTGTTATTGATGACCTTTCATAACTTTCCTAACTCCACTCATGGGCTCATCCATAACTCAAGGAAATTAAGTTTCCCATCAGCCTTTTGTATATCCCCATTTATTACCTTTTTATGACCAACCTTTAAAGTTTTATCTCCTAGTATCTTGTTTTACAGTGGTGTAACATTCAAACACAGGGATGTATATGAGCTGTGCACCCATATGATGTATCAGGCCAAAGCATTTTGGTGGGGTTGGGTTTCACTGGAGAAGAGCTATGGTCATCCACAGGGCTACGTTTTCCACACCAGCAGACCATGTCTGAGCCTCTACAATGAAATTATGCCAATGCTCAGGCTCCTTTGTTTCTACTGAATGAGGTACAGTGGTTTATGACCACTTCAAGATCATTTGTGTAACAAGCTTATCCACAGAAATAACAAGATGAAAATTATTGGTTCAAAAGTTTGGATGTTTGAGAACTACTGCTAGAGGGTATGATGTGTGTACAGAGTTGCCTACAACATGCTGAATAATAATCCTTTAAAAAGCTTCAGCTGCAGCATTTCTGAGCAGGTGCAGTGCTCCTTTCCAGAATACTTTTTGCCTTTGACCTGTCAGTAAAGTACCAGAATACTTAAATCAGATGGCATAGTAAATCTCAAGGTAATACTTAAAATTCTGTCTGTATTGATCCCAGGAGGTCCTGTGCCCTAGGTGCCTCAGCAATCAGTTTTGTGGGGCAGGGCTACCTCTGTGTACACCTTCATGGCTGTGCCAATTCCCAGAGAGGTGCTGCAGCTCCCTTGGCAGCATGATCATCAATGATGAATTGAGCCATGGCCAGTGCTATCCTGGGAACAGCCATCCATGAGCTTGTGGGGAAAGATGTAGAGCCAGACTTGGGCCAAGTGTGCACATTCTGTGCAACAGAACCATTAAGGTCTAGAATCATAGCACTGTTAAGATTGGAAAAGACCTCTGAGATCATCAAGTCCAAATGTGAACCCAGCACCACGACAGTATTTACCACTAAACCATGTCCACCCTATTTACATGTTTTTTGAACCCTTTCAGAAATGGTGACGCCACCACTTTCCTGGGCAGCCTGTTCCAGGGCTTGACAACCCTTTCCATGTAGAATTTTCTCCTAATAACTAATCTAAACCTCTCCTGGCACAACTTGAGGCCACTGAGGCCAAGCAGTTTCCCGAAGAGTGGCTACAGATTAAACCATGAAGAAGACTAGAGCTGTCTTCCAAAAGTCTTGGGTGACAAAGAAGCTGCAGATTCAGAAGTCACATGCTGCTCAGTGCAGGCAAAGGTGAAATAACCAGCCCAAGCACAGACCCCATGGTGGGAGCAGCTGCTGAATCAGGCACTTGTGCAACTCTCAGCAGGACATGAGGGTTAATTTATTCATCTATTTCGAACAGAAACCTGTAAGACCACCAGTTAGTGCACAGCAAGAAAGTCAAAGCCAAACTATTATGCCATAAGAAAACAAACCTTTTGACTTCTCTTTCTGACTGCTATCTGTACGTGGTCACGGCAAGGAGCAGTGTTACTGCCCTGTCAAACAGATAATACAGCCCCAGAATCATCCCAAGAGCAGAAAGGTTGAGGGTAGGGCATAAATAAAGGTAATTTCCTCTTAACTTATGAGGAAAATACTGAAACTGCCCACTGAAGCTTTTAAAAAGCGAAAGAATTGGAGACCTGATAATACTGAAATATTGCCGCAGTTCCGAGGAGTAAGAGAGTGCTATAATAAGGAAATATGGGCAGACTTCAGAGCCCAGAAGAGCTTCACAAAATAAAACAAACAGACCTTCAAAAATAGGTTTTCAGGCAATTAAGTGAAGTCAAGAATATGGAAGGAGCACTGCCTACTTTTTGAAGGGAAGGCTAGAAAATAAATTGAAAAGATGAGAAATTGTCTTTGAATCAGGACCAAATTCCACAGCTTAGGGGACCCCCTTCTACTGACTTTGTGGAAAGTAATTTACTCCACAAATTCAAATGCAATGTCCTTCCTCAGACCCAAATGAAGGTTCACCCTACCTGGGCTGCAGAGAGCTCCCCAACCCCAGTTCATGCTGAAGGGCTTATTCCCCACAGATCAGAAGGTGGAGGAAAGAGGGAACAGGGGACTTGTGCCAACCTTAAACCATGGCTGTGACCCAATCCTACAAAAAAAAAAAGGAAGAATCGTGATCCCCTTCCTGAAAAGATTAAAAAGGAAAGGATACCATGTGCTTAAATACCTACAGCTCTTGGGAACAAAGATGAGGAATATGACCCTCTTCTCTTTAGGTAAGAAGTTCCCATTGCACATCACACTTGTGAAAAAGTATTTCCTCTAGCAACCTTTCTTTGCAAAACTATTCCTTGTTTTGCAAACCAGCAGCTTCCCAAGTAACATTTCCCTGCAAGTCCAGGTAGCAAGGGTCTGAAGGAGCTGAGCAGCAGAGAATGTGGCTTGCTGAAGACTTTACTGGCAGTAGGGTAGAGGTCTTTTACAATCCTTTACAGGTGAATGGGGAAAACTCAATAACACTCACTATCATTATTGAGTATAGTTATTACCTTTGAACATTTTCTAAAGTAAGCCTGTCATTCAGATGAATGTCTTGTTAATGGTAGGAATTTCCCAACTGAAGCATTAAAAATCCTGCATCATTAACTGACTTGGAAGGCTCCTCCACCCTCTCCAGCTCCATGTCACAATGATCAGTGCCACCTTCAGCTCCATTCATCTGCTCCACATCCACCCTGGAGCCTTTCCCATCGTGATTCCTACTCTCCACAAAGCCTCCCATGCCTCTGCCTGTGTAGGTCCTTTCTGTCTGCAGACAGAGAGGATCTCTGCACTAACCTGGAGTGCAGGAGAGCAATATTAGAAAAATTATATGACCCCCACAACTGAACTTCCTATGTGAGGAAAAGACAACCAGAAAAATTGGGCAAAACTATGCTCTCCTGAAAATACAGCCCAATCATCAGACAGATCTTATCCAGGTCTGTGCCCCTCTGCAGCTCTCATGTCTCCCTCAGCCTGCTCCTGCAGCTCCCTTTAACAATATCCTCAAAACTCCCTTTTCCATATCCCAGCTCACTCTGCCTTCATTTGCTGTCATTTATACACCAAAATGGCACTATCCAAAACAACAGAGTAGGTGGCTCCTAATAGATGTGATCTACAAGTCAGGATTTTGAAACTGGAGGTATCTTCCATAACGAAGACAGAAAAAGTCAGAAGTACCTGTCTCTGACTTGTGGAGGCAGTGAAAGCCCAGAATAATCAAGGTACTAATTTAAGCCCTTCAATCAGACGTTCTGGATTAGGTGGAACGAAAATGGGTGCACCAGGACACACTTATATCACCTTTCTGTAAATAAAAACCATGTTTTCCTTTACAAAATGCAGTAAAAGTAAATAAATATTCCATAGCCTTGAGGGGAGCTGACATTTTTTTTCTCTCCCTGCTAGGTGAAGCCAGCTTTGTGGGCCCTGTTTCAGTGCAACAGAAGTAAATATTTTCAGTATGTATATATGCTATCCATGGAATCCAGGTTCATCCCAGATGTTTGCCAGCATGTATCATGGAAAGGGTCAGCATTAGGGAAAAATTACAATGACTTATTGAAAGATTTAACATTTTACATCAGTAAGTCATGATTCCTGTTTTCCATAGCTTGACTTTTAAATTTAACATGACAATCAAATCTTCAATTTTGACAGAGCTATCCCTGAGCCTCTGCTCTGGTAACACCACCTGAAGGCAGCAAAGATCACTCTGACCTTGGAATGACTTTGGCAAAGTGACTTCTGTTGAAATAACTGGGCTTCCCAGGTTCTTCTCAAACTAACAGAAATACATCTTCTGTAATGTAATTTAAGAACTAACTGCTAGGCTGAGGGTAGTTTTGATTTTATTGATATTAGTTTAGTGAACACTGTATATTGTAAAACTGATAGAGTGGGAAAATGACTACACTAGATTATCAAATTCAATGGAGCTGGTAGCTGACTGCAAATGTAAGTATGGGAACTACCACCTAAGGAGGTACTCAGTATTTCATCGTGGATTTTTTAATGTTTCATATTCAGAACAACCTAAAACAGTGGCCCTGAAAACAATAAAATATGCTTGTGCAATACTGCCATTTATGTGCAGTTACACTTCATTATCCCTGTAATCTAACATGGTGGCTCAAAAGGAGAATGTGAACATTTTCTGACTGATTTAGCAGGATGCTTTAATGATGTATTGAAAATGAACATTGACCCTATGTAATAGGTGCTAAACTGACACTCTTAAAGCACTCCATCCGTTTCACTCAGACTGACTATCCTCCTTAAATCATGGCTGTGTCATTTTTATGATGCAGATCCATCTACTGAGACTATGGGACTGTGAAATGTCATAAAAAAGGCAGTAAGAAAAAAAAAATTAAGTTGCAGGTGGCAAGTATTAGCATTTCAAATATGTTCTGTTGCATTACACTATTATTCCATCTCTGTCAAGGGGCAACAAGATTCAATTCTCACCTTGAACAGCCTGTGTTGTTGAATGCATTAGCTCAGGGCATGAGAAGCTCTTGTGCCAGCTGAAGGGCATTTTAAAATAAAGGTAAAATATATTTAGGACTAAATTTGATAGGACACACAAGGGTCAGCCTCCCCCTCAGAGGACAAAACCACAATTCCTTCTTTTCCTCCCTGTTGTGTTCCTTCGCTCCCAGGCTTTTCACAAATTAAACTCTTAAAACTTTTTGCTCACCAGAAAAGCTGGAAAGAAGACAGAGGGTCAAGGAGTTAATTGTAATCCTAAAGGTCAGGCTCTCCAGCTGGCAGAGCTCTCTGCTGTTTATGCAGTGCAGGACATCAGGACAGCACTAAAGTGTGTCCCTTCAGCTCATTTCTAAATCCAGCTTTAAGCTGAAGTGAGATACCTGATTCCAAGTGTAGCCCAGCTGGCAGGTTTAAATCCAGTACTGCAAAAAATCCAGTATTAAACCTTCACACTGTAGTAGTAATAAGATTTTTTTTTCTCTAGCAGAGACTAAACACTGGGCATTTTTCCAATCTTGTTGCCAAAAGCTGCTGAGCAATTCTTAACGCAGTTTCCAGCAAGCAAATAAAAAGTACAAATTCATTTTCAGCAGGTTCCTGGCTTGGAGTGTTTCAGCACCAATGGATTTGGACTGGCAAAGGTGGGACTGGAAAGAAAATCTCTATGGGAAGCATTGGGTGGATTCTGCTCCCAGCCTCATGCACAAGGCACACAGGCACCCAGAGACCCACAGCATTGGGTAGGAGTGAAAAGCTTTATCTTTTTCCTAAACTCTCCTCTTTTCTTGCTGCATTTGCCCTTTCATGACTCCTTCTGAAACCATGTTATAATTTCAAAGCCTTGTTTCTATTCACCTCCTATGAAGTTCTCTTTTCCTACCTCAAGTTTTGCATCTCTTCTTCCCATGACCAACACTCTGTCCATTCCACTAAACTCATCACAGGCAGAGAGAGGTGGGATTCTTTAACCTGGAGAAGGCTCCAGGACCTCAGAGCCCCTTCCAGTGCCTAGAGGGAACTGCAAGACAAGCTGGAGAGGGACTTTGGACAAGGGCATGGAGTGACAGGATAAGGGGGAATGGTTTTAAATTGAAGAAGGGTGGATTTTGGTATAATTCAGATATTTAGAAGAAATTCTTCCCTGTGAGGGTGCTGAGGCCCTGGCATGTTTCCCAGAAAAATGATTGCTGCCTCATCCCTGAAGTGTCCAAGGCCAGGTTAGGCAGGGCTTGGAGCAACCTGGTCTAGTGGAAGATGTCCCTGCCCATGGCAGGGGTTTGGAATGAGATGAGCTTTAAGTTCCCCTGCAACTGAAACCATTCTGCAAATCTGTGATTATTGAGGAGGCAGCTGGACTACAGGACCCACTGCTCTCCCCATGGATCCTACAGCCTCCTGCTGGCTCTCCACCTCCAAAAGAGGCAGCTTCAGTGATCTGAACAAGGATTCAAAATCTGTCAGTGACCAATGGGTTGGAGTTATTTCCACTGCTCAAATTTAATTAATTTTACTTATTTCCAACTGCAAATTTGGCATAAGATGATTTTCAAGTTCTTGAACTGGTAGCCTCTGATGTTCCCAGTATATGAATGTGTGAATTCCTGTATCTATAGATGCACACATGGTTACACAATCCTAAAGCACACATCAATTCAGGCACTTCCCCCTAAACCTGTTCAATTCCCAGATGGAAATGCACAATAAACACTTTTGCTTTGCCTATTTGTGCAATGAGTGAATTGGGAGTGATTCACTCCTACAGTAAGGAATTAGCAAAACACATTCTAACTGTTTACTATATCAAACATCTTAAATTATGACTGCATTTTATCTTTCCATTCACAGAAGGCTAGCTCTTCTTTCACAGGCATTCATCTAATGGGATTCTGAGTGTGCTGCTTCTCTGGTGACTGATAGCAGGAGTCTTCAGTCACCAATTTCTCTCCTGGAATAGCTTTTATTTCTATGGGTTCTGGAGTATGAGTTACTCAGCAGTAAATAAGCACTAACCAAGCTGGGACAATTAAAGATCAATTAAGGAACAATAAATTTTATAATAGATTTTGGCAACAGGTTTTTCTCCTTCTTGGCCTAAGGACTGAACCTTAAAGCACTAGAGAAGTCATATGATGAACAGTTTTTCTCATTTTCTTGGATTAGTCAATGGAAGATGGTCTATTTGGTTACAGTAAGGAGGAAAAATGTAAAGAAGAAAGGTAGAGGGTGGGAAGAGACCAGTATTCTCCATGCTGTGCTACTAGCACAATATTTTGTCCTTGAGTTTCCTGAGGGATGCAGTTAAAGTTGTGCCCTTTACTCCTACTGAAGTGAAGCAGAAAAGTACATTTCAGTACTTACATAAATATAAAATATTATGTATCTCACATATAAAATTACTGACTTAAAAGGCAGCTGTATTTCTAGCTAACAAACTTGCATTTCTACCAACAAGGTACCTAACACAAAGCAAGTTCAATGGGCCAGGGTAATATTTTTCCTACCTGAAGCTTTCCCAGCAAATGCTTTACCTGCCAGTAATTAGCATGATGGGTGTCTGAATTGTATGAACTCTACAAAAGCATAGGACAGGTTTAAGTGAGTTATCAAATCTCCATGGCAAACAAAGGTAATCTCCATCACATTGGAGTCATCCTGCTTGCTAACTACATCCCCTGCTGCTCAGGTAAGTCAGCCAAGAGAGTCACCAAAGCACATAAACAATTTTAATTCACCAACACCAAACCCTCTCAGTCACTCCAGAGGATTCTAGCTCTTATGCTGAGTACACAGTCCTCTCCCAGAAGAAACTGGGTGACCATTTTTTTTTCCCATGTGACCATTACCTGAGTATTGTGGTAGACTTATATAAAACATGGCTAATATAAAATAAAGCTATATATAAAATATAGCTAATGACTGCACTTAAGATGGTCCCCAGTACTGCTGTTGTCAGGAAGAAACATGTAAAACTGACAACAAACACTTCAAGCACACATCAGTGAGGAGCTTTATAACACCACAGAGCCAAAAAGCACCAAATTACTTGTCCATTTGAGAATCAACAGGACATATATACATTATGGGCCTTTTAGCCAGCACCAGATCTTAGTATTTCAGATGAATCAGGTTTTAAATATATTTTATTATCCTAATATTCTTATTGTAATATATTAGTGAGATTAGACTGCAATTCAATTAAAAATTTCATCTGGAGATATTTTATTCCATTCTCATTACTAATGGAATATTGTAGCCTTGTTGGCACTTTCATACAATGCAACTTGCAGTACTACTCCAGAAAGAATATAAATTGTATTTCATCCCTTGATCCCCATCAGTGGAAGAGCTGGACACATCTTGCTTTGCAATTTTTCCACCCTGCACTGAGGGAACATTTAAACAGGGAGTTTGTTAATGTATCAGCATCATTGTGTTGGGTGATACACCCAGGAGTAGCATCAGGGTGGAAGGAGAGTGGATGGACATTGGGCCCTCCTAGACAGCTTACATTCATAATGACCCCAGGGAACAGCAGGATATATAGGCAATAATAAGAATATTAGGATGATAAAATGGTATTAAATATTAGATGCTTAAAAGTAATTATGGATAAAAGGTCTTCAGCAACTTATTCCAAGATTTACAAAAGTCTTCTGGTTACACAAGGGGCTGAGGGACAAAGTTGAAATTGAAGATAGGTGCCTGCTAGGAAAAGGCTGCTGATAGTAGTCCAGCTGATCAGCCACAGCAGCAAATCTGCCTTGTCTGCATGTCTTTTACAGGGGCATAAAATGAGCTTTGCTGCTACAGCTTACACAGCCCTCAATGAAATACCTTTCCTGGCAAAACACAAATGTGCTGAGTCCAATGCATCAGTGCTGGGGTTATTTCAGGTATAAAAATATTACAAAACACCCTGCCCTGGAAGGACAGAACCTGTCCTCATCAGTGGTCTCACTCACTGCAATGAAAAATAACCAGAGACAGTTTCTGTGCTGGAATAACTTTATGTAAATGACAAAGAAGAAAAGTTCTGTTTTTAATTCTACTTAGCAAGTCAATGGCATCACACTGTGTCCCTCAATACTGGCTGGACCTCCATGGACATGTGGAGGTTGGACAGAGGGGTGAGCACCACATTTGGTCCCCGATTTTGAGAACACCATGTTGCAATCACCCAAAATTTCCACTTAGTCATCAGCAGTGCACATTGCCTCTTCAAACAGAGTGTGACTGACCTGTGCAGTGACTTGCCTTGTGTGACAACAACTGCCTCATGTGACAATGCCTCGTGCTCCTCCTGGGGCCAGGGGCACAGAGCACCTGCCAATCTCACAGTGCATAGGCAAGCCCATCTCCATCCCACACCAGGTTTGGAGGGTGAGGATGTTGCACAGCTTGTGCAACAAGATGCACACACTTGCTGCTAACTGATGAAGGGTACTTTGTTGTAATTTGCATCAGAAATTTAAAAAGTGCATGTTAATGAGTTTCTGCAAGCTGGAATCTTGCAGGTGTGAGGAGAGAACCACATGGACTGAGCAGAAGAGTTATTTCTGCTGGTGGGGTTTAGACACGAGGTTAACCAGACCTCTCTCCCACCCCTGGTCCCCACGTGCTGTGGTGACCAGGGCTGAGAGATTTTCCTGCTCTTTCCTAATTAGAGGCAGATAATCACTGGGACTCTGATAAATGTTACTGAACACAGTAAATTTAATATTACACATATTATAGTGTGTTTTTTACTAATGTGTCATAGCCCGCTGCAGCACATTCAGCACTCAGATTATGAAGGAAAGTTTTCAAGATTTTCATTGTAAAAAGCAACAAACCCCAGAAAAAGTTACTCATAGATCTAATTTGCAGACTGCTGCTTAAGAAGAACATTCCTCCAACTTTCTGGTTATAGGTCTTGAATCATGTTTAAATTCCAGCAATATATGTAAAACAGGAATTTAGCATTAATGCCCTGCTGGGTATTACAGACTTACTTTCATTTAGTTTGCAGGAATACAGAGAAATCCCAAATCCAGGAACAAATATTGCACATTACTTGATAGGTAATTTTGAGATTTTTGGAGGCTTTTTTTCCTAATTACACAGTCATGAATAAAATGATTTTATAACAAAAAGGGATGCAAGATCCCACAGCATGTAAGCAATGCTGATGGTGCCAGGGTTTTGCATCCCACAGGAAGGTTGTGGATGTTTCCTGCAGACACTCAACCCATGTCAGAGGAGGATAAACTCTCCAGTTCTTTGCACACAAAAAAGCCAAACACCAGCTTTGCACAGCCCAAGAAAGGAGAAAGGAGAAAAAAAAAAAAGGAGTAAAACTTCAAATTAACAGCAGGAAAATAGCACCTAGGGGTAGTGCAGCATGGGAAGCGCAGAAAATAGTTCAGTAAAGAAAACATCTCAAAATCCTCTCTGATAATGAAAACAGAAAAAAACATGGTAATACTTTCACAGCACTATATCAAGACCCACAGCAGGGTTCAATAACATTTAATTAACTAGCAGCACTAGAATTCTAAAATTATTAGAGTTACGGTTTGTCTTTAAAAATGGGCAAGGTCAAACTTGCAGGAATATAATGTCTCTCACTGCTTGATGTTCCCAACTTAATAGTTTTAAAAATTCACTTTTCTATCAAAATCCTTGAATCATAGCTGAGCACTGATTAAGGGACCAATTTATGCCTTTCTCTACATTATACTGCCATGTATTAGACTGCTGGGAACAGAGAGAAAAGGTTACTCAGAACCTCCTTATGCTTTGTGGATGTTATATACAATTTTGATTTCCCAGACTCTAAGCAGCTTATAACAGCAGACCCCTGAAAACATCTGATGAAGGCTCAATAGGAAAACCATGTCAAATCTTAGCAATTTGTAACGTGCTGGTGGTGAGTGGGCAGATGAAAACTCCACAATTCGTGCTCCAGATGCTGATGAGACAAACAGCCTCATTTATTATTCAGAACTCACTTAAACACCCAATTCAAATCTCCCAGGCTATAAAACCATTGGCTGAGATCTCTCTCCCTGCCCAGCTTCCTGGTCAGTGCTGTGCTTTCTTCTCAGCTTGAATGGGGCTGGCTGAGGGTCCCCTGTAACTTATCCAGGGACATTTCAGGCATGAACCAGGCCAGCTGAATTGGATTTGTGTTATGGTCAGATTTACTTTGTCCAGTCCAGGCCAGCTGTACTGTGACAATACTGTGACAGCAATTATTTCCTTTTTCACTGTAGCTACACTATTAATGTCTCACTCCTTGGAAGGGACTGTCCATGCTACTTGGATGGACAATAAGGTAATGTAATTAAATTGACAGCTCTGTGTGTGGCTCTCAGTGACTAGAACAGTCTAATTTTAAACTGTAATAATTTAATATAGACATTACCCAAGCAAACTTCACCTTTTATAGTTGTCTCTTCATTTTAAGTTACTGCAAGGTAACATGCAGAGATGTTACCTACATGCTACCTAAAACATGATATTTGAATAAAAACCCATTGTGACAAACATGTGCACTGAAAGTTGGCATAACTGAGAAAATAAATCTGATTCAGCAGACTGATTCATCATGAGGGCAGGTCTGTATCAGGTATATCTTTCTCAACAGTTTTGCATTTTTAACTGTGGTTCATCATCACCCCCCACCCCCTGAACTAGCTTTTTCACAACAGTAGTGAGGGTGACCTGCCCACTGCATTCATTTGAAGTCCCATTTGCTTATTTTCTTCAGAAAATTAAAGTTTATTGGTCAGTACAGCCCTCCAAGTGAAATCTGCAGCACAGCATGAACCCAGCAATGCCAACAGCAAGAATAAAGCAACCTCAGGTCGCCAAATAATTCACATGGTTTATCAAATTAATGGTTTGATTTTAAAGTTTTAATGAATTTCCCAGTTAAGTTATGCGCATACAAAACCAAAGGCACTGTTACATTTCAGGATGGAAGATAACAGTGCAAACACATCTACAATCTTTTACTCAGGAATATATTTGCAAAATAATGACATGGCAAGAAAGCTAATGTAATTAAAAATAATGCAATATTAATGGTTGTGGAAATTTAATATTCTAAGCACACCTTTTTTCTTTCTGCACTGGAAGTGGATTTTTTTGATTCAGATCCAGATGGCACAAGGTTTACAAATAAACCAAAACACACAGCAATGGTATTTCAATAAATAGCATGATACAGAAATAGTACTTTGGGACTATTAATAGTGTTGAAACAAAAATATTAGTGTTGATATTCCATTAACTTTTTCTGGAATGATTTAATGATTTGCAGGTTGTCTGTGGTTTTATCTTGCTCTTTTTTTGTTTAACTAGTGCTTTGCACAAGATACATAATAAATGTCTGACTCTCCAATGAAGTCCATGCCCAGCACAGAAAGATGTTCACTTAGAATTAGTGAACTTAGTTTGTTAGAATTCAATTTTCCTTAGACAGCAAAAGAAGCAGGAGGGCACAGCAGCATCCTCTGACTGACTGGTCAGCACCATCCAGTTCAGAGTATAACTTTTTACCCCATCAGCCCTACTGGCAAAAGTTCTCTCAGGTTTATACCACCTATAATGGTATAAAAATCACTGATACTGGAAGAGATACTTCACACTGACACTTCACTCCCCATAGTAGTTTTTTTTTTGCCCCAGGCAGTTTTTCCCACTCCTTGCAAGAACAGTCTTGCAGTAGTGGCTCTTCCTCTCCTCAGTGTAGCAATGAAATGTTGGAAAGGTCATCGTGGCTGTAATAACTCTGCCATGTCTTTTAGATGTGTGTGCCCTTTCCAGCCTTTGAAGGTTTTTGAATTTTAAATTACAACAAACAAGATTTTATTGAACTGAAGGAATTAGAAGAGATTTATGAGATTTACAGAGGGACCTCAACCCACTGGAGAAATGGGCCACCAGGAACTACATGGAGTTGAGCAGAGAGAATTGCCAACATGGAAAAAGCACGTTCATTCTCACAGGATGGAAGGATCTGACTCCCTCAACCCAAAGACTGTGCTCTCTTTGGACAGATGCAAGACACAGCTTAGTTATGGACTCATGGCAGTTGCTGACAAGCTCTTGAGACCTTGTGTTACCATTTCCACAGGCAGCTCCACCCACATTAGGACCCACTGCTTCACCAAGAGAGAACAATGCTTTTGTGCAAGCATGGAGCAAACTGATCTGGTTAAAAAAGAGGAGGTTGTGTCCAAGGGTTTCTGCATGCATTTCAGATATGCAGTAAATTTCCCATCAGCAACTCCATCCATCTCTCCCTTGTCATACAGCTGTGTGCATTCTTTACAGATAAATAAGAATGAAACATAAACTCCTCTCAAATGAGTAAGATATAAGGCTGTCTCACTGGGGCTCTGCAGCAAGCTTTTATACAAAACAACAGCCTGTGAATGGATGGAAGAGCAGCTACTTCTATTTTGTGGAGACACTCATCCCTGTCTGATACAGAATATTATTACAACAGGATCCAGCTAGAATTGTTCATAAAGTTCAGGATTTTATTTCAAGTGCACCAGTCTAATTTCACAGATGTACACATGAGTATATGAATTTCTGCAGAGACATGATGTTAGCCCAATGATACTGAAATTTATTAAAGAGAGGTTCTAAAATAGCAATTTGACTATTTCTACTCCTGCAGGAATGATATCTAATGTTTTCAATATGAAATCAGTTGGTTGATCTGGAGATTTTTGTTGAAGAATTCAGTCGTCTTTCACTGATGAAAGTAAAAGTGTGCACTCCGACTTCATCTGCCCATGTGTTCCACATGCTCAGCATCCACCACCTACCAGATGTAGGCAAGATTTGGGCAGCTATGGGCACTCCTGCATTTGGGGAGGGAGCACTGTAAAGGCCTATGGGAGGTCCCATCAGAAAAAAGAATGCATATCTTAAATAATCAGCAACTGAGTTCTTCTCAGAACTTCAGAGGAAAGACAAGCAAGGTGCTAAATAACCAAACTGCCATCTCTCCACTCCTCCTGTTGCAAATTGAGAGCTTTCCATGACAGCCCCATTATTAATGCTATAAATCTGTTACACGTTTTATTCAAACATGCAGACAGGGATCCACAACCCTTGTGACAGGTAATTTACTTTAAGGGACCTTAGAGGAGAAACCTTGTAAATCAGTTTGCCATTTAAAAAGGTAAAACTTTCAGCTTTAGATGAAATAACTTAAATTATCTTTCTATATATCTTAGATTGGTGAAAAATTGTGGGTTTAAGAATTATGTTGAGATTTTATTAGTGCCTTGAGACACTGGGATAGTTTGCTGCACTTGAGTGCTCCCTATGCTTTGAGAAAAGATATCCAAAATAATTTATCATCTGTAATGTTTGCACCAAGCATTTGTTCTCATTGATCCTTTTCAGGCACAAATGAAAAATAAAGATGTGAATGCATTTTTCTGACATGTGCATTTTTTTCTTTCCGATCACTGAACAAAGAAATCTGATTCCTCTTTTCAGTCTGCAGAATAAACCCCTGAACACCAGGATTTCATATTTGAAGATGACACAGCTCTTCAACCTGGGCTGGAATAAAGACATCCTGGGCATTTTCCTTGCTTGTCCCTGGGTTTGAACCCCTGGAACCTACACTTGATTTGCAAATTTAATCAGTGAACAGCACTGACACAGCTACAGCTTTGGGTCTGTCTCCAAGCATACCACAGCAGAAGATCCATATATTAAGGCCCTAAACAGGATTTGATGAACTTGCCACAAATCAACAACTAAAAAATGGGCAGGATTTTGCAGCTTCACTCCATGCAGAATTGCAAATTGGGATGGTCCTATTTTTTTTTCTATATCTGGCTCTTTATTCCCATTTGGCTATTTATTAACATTTATTTTTAGCATCATTTGGATTTTAATGAAACTTCAGGGATGCCCAAGCAAGAGAAGCCACTTAAAATCTGCTCTCACACTTCTGAACTCCCATCAGGTATTTATGACCTTTTTGAATGTTCAAATGGATGTGACAATATGATCTGAATCATGTCCCCTAACTCTCCTTGGAGCAAACACTGAGGGCCAGCAAAACATTTTGGTTTTTCAAAACTCTATATAAAATTAATTCAATAATTATGTTATGGTTAGAAACTGCTTGGTAGTCAGAGACAGGCAAGTTGCAAGAAAAAATGGACATAAACCCATGGTCTTGAGAAGAACACAAAGGTTGTTCATTACAGAGTATTCCTGTCTCCCAAACACACCACCAGCCATCACCTAAGGTCAGAACTTGGATAGGCCACTAGGGACCATCTTTTTTTTACCTTCTACATAAAACAGTAGGGGTAGGTACATGTCATGATCTCAGCCTCACAGTAAACAAGAACTTTCATTTCAATAATTATATTTGAGGATTTAAAAGGAAAATGGAGAAGTAAAACCTTCTCCAGTACAGTGCGTGCTTGTGAACAGCTCTGCTCTCTGCAGTGTCATGAAATAAATGAAATATGTAATTGGAAAGCTTGAAATTAATTTAAAATCCATTAGCAACATCGTATTTTTTACCCTAAATGACAGTATTTCTTATGAGATAAGAAAAACACAGGGTCCTAGAGCAGTGGTACTGTCCTGGAATGAATGAGTGGGGAGTAAGCAGCCGTGGGTTACACTGAGGCTCCCACCACCAGGGCTGGGATCAGGATGAGAAAACAGCTTGCAATCTGTAATTGGCAAAGATTTCCTTACCAAAGAAAAAAACAATTTATTTCTACAATTTCTACAGCACTTCATATATGAAATCATATATGAAACACCATCAGATTGCCAGAAAGTGCTTTGGGTCTGTCTTCAGAGCTCTTGTCTCTACATCACCAAATATTTCTAACAGAACACATGACACAGACACTTGCAAACAGATCCATGTTTGTGTAGGTTTAAACAGGCTGACTTGGAATAATATGGAGAACTGCTCTATTAATATTATGAATTCTTCAAGTACCATAAAAAATGTACACACACAAATACATACATACATATATATACACATATATACACATACATACACATATTACTGTGCTGCAGCTGGCTATAGAGCATCCTAAGTGTTAATTCAGACATCCAGAAACCCAGAACTTAGCACTTCCATTGCTGAGCCTCACATAACACAATCAATCCCCTTCTTGATTCAACAAAAGAGGCTTAAACCACTTTTTTTTTCCCCACCACAGTAACTATTTTTGGCATCCAAAGGAGGCCAGGAGGAAAAACCAAGCTGGGAGATGGAAAAAGAAATCTCAGAAGAGCTGAGATCTTACCAGTCATCTCAAGAGTATGAGTCTTTGGTCTCTAGTCCTGTGCCAGTGGGGAATACTGTGCAGTACAATTCAGCAAACACCAATAAACCAAACATCACTATCCAAAAATACCCAAGGGGGGCACTAGCCTCAGAATACCCTGTCCAATGCCAGCCACTATCATTTAACCTCATCTCCTCTGGATTTTGTTTTCTCTCTCCCCTGCTCAGACCTGTATTAGATATTGCTGTTTAGCACAGACAGAAACCCAACAGTGATAGTTCAGCAAAGGCACATGACAGACACCCAGTTGCTGATTGTTTACTGTGTATGGGCTGTTACAGTGCCATGTACAAAATCACATGATGCTTCTCTCTAAAACAGAGGGTCCCTGCACAATACCTGTTCTTAGATGTCAGGAATCTTTCCTGAACTGTCAATCCCCTGTTCAATCTACTATTGAAAGCCACAGGCTGAACTTCTCCAAAAGAAATGTATAACTATCCTCATTTTCCAATGAAGAAGTCTCTACCAGTGTCCTGTGAGGCACCACCTGGTCCTTTTGCAGCTCCCAGCAACACATGCTGAGCCCTTTGACTGACTGACAGAGCATCCAGCTCTGCTCCTTCCCCTCATCCTCATAAATCCCTTTGCAACTTGGGAAGAATATATTCCTGCTGGGACTTCTACTAACCACCTTCTTTTTATCTTGTAAGATTTCTGACGCTATGCCAGAACATACTGCCACAACATTTATTTCCCACAATTGTTGAAGAATAAAAAAGAATGGTGTCATGTTGAATGAGACAGGATTTGAATCTTTATCTGATTTTCAGTTCTGATACAGGAATGCTTCTAAACTTCCCTTCCTGCAGCTTCACAGTCATTTTCTTTTGTGTAAAATATTTGCAGAAGAACACCACATGCCACTTAATAAATACTATCTTCCACTTAATCAAGGTATTACAAACAGTCCAGTGCTGTGAGAAGTGCAGTGGATGCAACCACCCTGTCAGAAATAATTCACATTTGTGCCATCCACAGAAGGAACTAACAATCCCACTAATTACATCAGCTAATGAATTTTAAGATATTTGTAGTTATGTACTGTGACATTTTTTGGCAGGTCAGACCACCTAGGAAGAGAGTGAACATCTGTGCAGTGATGAACCTGGGATCCTCTAAGTGGTGCAAACTTGTAGCATCTGTCAAGTGATCCAGTGATGCACCCACGAGTAAATACACACCAGCTCACAGGATGGATGGGACAGTCTCCAGAAAGGGTGTGACAGGAGGAGTCAGAGCCAGAAATGCCAAGTACACATGAATTCTGCTGCTGTGTATCAGAAATAAACTCCACTACGTGATAACACCCAAATGTGGAGCTCAAGGAACCACCAGCTGAGTCTGACAGAAGTGAGAGGTGAAAAATTAAATCTGTCTCTTCTGAAAAGATCTCTGATGTTCTGGACTGAGAATAAGTTTGGGCTGCACACAAAAGCAAGAAGACATGAACTGTACATTTGCATAAAGAGGTATAGATATTGGGAGACAAAAGAGTAAAGGTTAATGCAATCCATATTTGTAAAAAAACCCTCTTTTTTCCAATTAAAAAATAGATTTTAATCTTTTAAGGTAGATCTGGTTTATGTGTGATGGGCAGTTAATGCTATATAGTCATAGTAACAAATATTCCACAATAATGTTAAAAGGACAGGATGGAGACACATGCTCTAGGGCAGCATCTGAATGTCTAAAATTTAAGACTAAATCAATTCTCTGATTACAGCAATCAGCCAATTCTTGGAGAGGCAGAAATATTCAAGTAAACTAAAGCTGACACACACGATTAACAATTCAATTTCTTCAAGATTCAAGAAAAGATAATCTGAAGGGAGAAGTTCCCATTGTTGACAGCTGCCAGGTGAGAAAAGGAATTTGCTTTTATTAAAGACAGAGAAAGAACCAATAAGTTTTTATTCACTGGGATCTAAACAAATATATGCTGACAAGTTAAACATTTTGGAGATTTTTTTTTGCTAATTTTTTAGTATTGTCTTGGTTAATTTTTCCTTTTTTTTTTTTTTTTTCTGAGATGTTACTGAACAACAAAGCCAGGTTGGATGGGGCTTGGAGCAACTTGGGACAGTGGAAGGTGTCTCTGCCCATGATAGGGTTGGAATGAGATGAACTTTAAGCCAAGCAGTTCTGTGATTCCATGACTTTGCTGTTGACAGTAATGAGTTGCTGTCAACAATTGTGGTCAAGAGTTACACAACATCTCATGGCCTTGACCTGTCATGTTTGCTACTGTCTTACAATGAAACTACAGGCCTTTCCACACAGGTAATCCTATCCAGGACTACACAAAGGGCTGCTTTTATTCAATCAGGAAACTCACACAGACATTATACAATCAGGAAACTCACACAAACATTAGAGTTTTCAAGAACTTTTTTTCCCTCCACTGTACCACAATGGAGAGATCTTCCCTCCTCACCCTGAACACCTAAACTGCAAAGCAAATCCTTGCAGAGCCAGCCAAGAAAAAAAATACCATGAAGATGGGCAACTTTAACTGCATTAGGTTGTTATAAATTTTAAGTCCATGACAAATCCATTAAGTCCTGTAAAGCTCCATAAATAGTTTGTGAAGCTGTAAGAACAGAATGGTCCAAGTACCTTGTGCAGCAATTTATACTCCTATATAAAAGATCTGGTTTTTGTGTTAAACCTATAACTAGAATGACTTAAAAAACTGCAAAATACACTGTGTTTTTCCCATTTCCCAGCTACCAAAAATATTGTTTATAAGGTATTAATCTGAAAGAAAAAAGGCAGATATTTTGATACTCCAGCAAAAACTGTGTTTACATCAATTAAAAAAACAAACCCTACAATCAAGCAGCAAGCCCAAATTGAAACCCCACTTTGAAACTGATCATATATAAGGCTTGGAAACTGGCACTTCACCCTTTTATTCAAAATATTGCTAGACATCTGGAAGTTATTAGATACAGTAATAATTTCTACTTTGCCTCCAGTCTACATTTTTCCTCTGGGACACTTATGAAACATATTTAATCCTATAAAATAGAAGCCTAAATAAAAAAGTATCGATTCCAGGTATCTTTTTTTCTCTCCCTGACTTAAAGCACTCTCTCTGCTGGACCCACTCCCTGCCTGGCTCCATTGCATACTCAGATAGGTGCTCACCATGACCACAGATGTGCAAGACACAGCATGACAGAATCCTTGGACTGGAAGGGTCCCTAAAGATGATTTCATTCCAACCTCTCTGCCATGGGCAGGGACATCCTTTACTATTCCAGGTTTCTCCAAGCCCTGTCCAACCTGTTGTTGAACAAGGGATGGGGCAGCCACAGCTTCTCTGGGCAGCCTGTGCCAGGGCCATTACCTTTTTGCTTTTACCACCCCAAAAAATTAACTTGGATGAAATGTTACCTGTTAAACAAATGTGTAGGTGACATTTCACAGACACAGAAATATTTGAAAGAAAGTACAGTTTGAAGTAGGACTCCCAAAGAAGTCCTAAATCAGTCCTACAGTATTAAAAGGGAATGGATGGAAAAATATCATAATCTGGATTAATGTGAAACTTGGGTTGTTCACAACCAACTATAAATATTAAAATCCTCATAATTTTCTCACAGTCCAGGTATAAATTATGACTACTTGGCCAAATTCCAGTTTAGTTAATTACAATCTCACATGAAATAATATCCTGTCTAATTTAATTGGAGTATGACATAATAGGGGATTTATATTAATCAGAAAATTCTGGAATAATTCATTTAGGGAGCAATTTCATAACAGAATTCTATTAGTGGCAGTTTTCACCAAAAATGTAAGCTGTAACCACTATCTTCTTGTATTTTTGCAGGGCTCTGACTTTGGGTTTTATACAATTTGCATTCCTGTAGCACTTGAGTATCTTCTATGTGAAATCAATGGTAATATCAAACCCCATAACTGGATAATGAAATTTCTAAAATGACAACAGAGCTGACATCTCTTCTCTAGCACCCTTGTCCTCTTCTGCTGTCATTTTAATTTCAGGGTTTTGCTTGTGTGGTTTTCTTCATGTTGTTTTTGTTGGGTTTTTTTTTTTTTACAATCACACAAACACTTGTGAAAGAAGCCTTACATAATCTGGTATCAGATCTGCTCCTGCAAAGTGTTGGGATTTTCTGTCATGGAGCTTTTAACAAGTGGATCAAATCCTTAAACAGCAACCAAACCACTGCTGAAGCCAAAAGAACAAGGTCATGGGGTGAGAGTCTCATGGAAGGAGAAGAACACACGTTGACAACACAAAACTAGAAATTAGTTCAGCAGCAAAGAGAAGCATGGAGGAGACAACCTGACATCACTGCCCACGACAGCTGTGTGGTGGCCAAGGGTGCTTGCCATCCATTGTCATGGTGAGCATGGCAGCCCTGTGTCCATTCCAGACAGACACCAGCTGCACACGAGAAAAACTCCACTGATTCCAGCAGCACTGCCAGCCCAGTGGTGTTACATACCCCATTGCATTTCAACACCTCAAAACAGCATCAGTGCATCAAATTTTGCTCTTGGGGTTGATGCTATGGGGATGGGCAGATGGATGCCAGCCCTGATTCAGGGCAGCACCTGCCTGAAGAACCCAGGCCCCTGATGTTCTCTCTGCTGCTGGGCTGCAAAACTGGGGCTCCAAGCTAAAATTGTGATGCACATATCAACTCTTTAAAGTGTCTGGCCAAGAGATCTCCGGTGCTTTGGGCAGTCAGTTCACTTCTGTGCCTGGCTGGGCACAGGAATCCAGCCTGAACTATGCATAAACCACAAGCCAGGTAATAAAAGTCCAGGATTTGTGTGGCTCAGGTAAATAAATGCAACACAGAAGAAGTCACTGCTATGGAAAGTTCACAGCTGAAACAAAAGCTTGGTGACAGCAGATAGCAGCATGGAGTGTGCTGGGAGTGGCATGGCTACCACCCCAGACACACATATTCCCCTTTTATTTAATGCTGGGAATATAAACTTTATTATAGGAAGAATAGATAATTTCTTCACTGAGGTTAGATGCTTCTTTGGTTACACTGACTGCTACCTCCAGCAATAATGCCTTAAATCTCCCAGGGCAGGATTTGATGGCACAGTAATAAAAATATCTGTGCCCTGTCTATACCTCAGGTGCTCCCCCTGCAACAACAGTAATGAACAACATGTTTGATTTTTTGATACCTGAAAGGGCATTCAGACCACATCTCTCCAGTGAAGAACCCTGAACATCATTTCTCCATCTTGACTACACAGCTCAAATGCCCATCTCATTCACATCAAGTAAGACAAGAGGATTCTGGCCCTCAGGGAGCCCAAAGCCCTAATTTCATTTAGCCTGCATATTAAGATATATGACCTGCCAAATATGTTTAAATGACATTTAGGTCCCCATCATCACCAGGAGAAAGCTAACAAGATCTGTCCAATCTATCTAAATAGAGATGGGAGGGAGCTGGTAAGAGACTGCAGCATTTAATGAAGCAGTAAAGAACCAAGGCTTTCTAAAGAGATAATAGACACTACATAAGTAAATAAAAAATGGCAACAATTGCCTGAATGCCTAATTACACTGTCACCACAGGCTTATTTAAATCAGTTGTATGTGCTTATTTTCTCTGGTTTCTAGGCAGACACAAGCAGTCCTTAAATGATACAATGCTAGGACTGAAGAACTGCTAAATTTTATTAGAAATATAAAAACCTACAAAAAAAAACTGCACAGGCCAATAGCTCACCTGTTACCTGCCACCAGAGCAGAATGGTGCACCTGAAGCATGAGATGAAGGATGTTGTAAAAGATATCCCACCTCAGCCTCAGGACTTGTCACACCCTGCAGATTCTCACCATCCCCTTAGCTTGGATGTCCAAGTACAACCAGTAAGTATTTACTTTTTCTTGTGAAATATATACCTTATGTGATTAATTAAGGCCACAAAACCTTGATGGGGAAGCTGCTATGTTATTTGATGAGATAATGGAGAAAGGGAACAAAAGACAGAAGAAATAAACTACAGTTGTTGAACTGTAGAAGTAATGTATTTAAGGAAGAACAGGGAAAACATTCTTGAATTTCCTTGTTAGATGGTGCTTCAGGCAGCCCACACCCCCACTGTGTGCATTCTTTACCAAAACAGGGCACAGACCCAATCTTTATGCAAGGATGCATGAAATGAATCCTGAGAGAACCAAAGAAAGTTGTCCTACCTGAAATTACTCAAAATAACTGGTTTTAGCTTAATTTCGAGTTATCAGAACATCCCATGCCTGTATTTAAGTATCATATTACCCAAAAAGTAATGAAATAAGAACTGTTTTGTACTTATTTCAATTAGTCCAGCCAGGCTGAATCCATCCAAAATGTTTGTGGAACCAGATTTCCAATTTTCATTCTTTATTTTCTGCATGAGATGATGCAGAAATTCTGAATGTATTGTCACACAGCACTTAACACTGAACAAATTTAGATGACTCAAAAATTTCAAGGAGCACAGGACAGTATCTGATTGCAGTGTATAGTTTAGCTTAATAGAACAATACCCAAAGTCAATTGGTTTTCCCAAGTCCCAGTTTTCTTTACCCCATGTGAACAACCAGGGCAGAGTTTTTGCCCTGAGCATTCTGTGGTGTGAAAGACTTTGCCATGTTACAGCACACACCAATTTAACATAACTGTGTCTGTTTTATTTTTCTCTTTGAGGAGAGAAAAATACTGAAAAATAAAATAGTTTAAATTGTATATTTATGCAAATGCAGTAAAGATAAACTAAGTCCTCTCTTAGCATATTTCTGCTTGTCCACAAGTGTAATAAAGAGCTGACTACTGAAAGCTTTTCATGCCTCCAAGAACAGACTAAAAGAGAAATTATTTCTCTAAACAATTCTAAGGAGTCAATTTGTTAAGCAACAATACAAGTTCCCTCTGCTTGGAGCAACAAAGCAATATCAACAAGGCTGCAAGCTGCCACATAAGCTGCATCAGGATTAATTATTTTATATTACAATGTCTGGAAGTAGGGAGAGCAAAATAATTGGGACTTTATGTTTTCAGCCAGCAAGGGCCCTGCTCACCCTACTGGCTTTTTTAAATGAAGAGACAGCTTAAACAAAGATGAATCTTCCTCCCTGGCCATATGTAACCTCTTGGAATCTGAATGCTCAACTATGAGCAAAGCAGAACTGAATGGTTTGAAACATGGCTGTGGTGAGACATGTTTAACCTGGACTGGGTGAACTGCTCAAACCCCTATTTTCAAAAATCTTTCAAGAAATAAGAACAGGTGATTAATAAATACTCTGTGAAAAAACATCATGTCTTACCAAGGAAAGTAAAACATGGGTTATAGTGAAGTCATTCTGGTCTTACTATTATTACAAACTAATACAGTGAGAAGGGAACTTAACAACAAACATCTGAGCATCTGATTATGCTTATGAAGGAGCATGTTCCAGCACTGGAACTGAAGCAGTTTTGATTTATCCAGCAGCAGCCCAAAGTAGGTTGACTCTGGCATCTAAGTGGAATTGAGCTCCCAAGGAAGCTCTCTCTCTGTAGGAGATTTGGCAGGACCTTCTCATCAGTGTGTTCCCCTCGTGTCTCCAAGCAGCGAGCTTATTTTTCACTGTTCCCCCCACCTGGGACAAAAATACAATTTTTGTTTCCTTTCCAGTTGCTTTTAATGATATTTGGCACATTTAAAACTTTTGCCTCTCAAAAAACTGACTGAAACTAGTACATAGATCAAACAATTTTATGGGAAGTGAGTAGGAGAGATGAAGCAAATAGCTACCTGGTAAATGCATGAAAGTGATCAATACTGAAACACTGCTGTCAGATCCCAGACCAAACCCTTCAGACCACCCATCAAGTTGGAGATGAATGCTCCTTCCCACCTCCTGTAGGAGAGCTTGCTCAGAAAAAAATAAAATATTTCCATATGTCCTTATTTGCTTTTTCCAGCCAGGTAACATGATGGAAAAAGACCCATTGTTTGTACTGCCCTGACATGGCAGGTGATGTAAAGGAACATTGCTGCTTTTAAAAAAAATCCCCTACAAGGGAAATGACAGGTGGTTCACTTCTATAAATTCAGGTTCACTGTTTTAAGAACACAGAGCCTTGGAGCACAGATGCTACTACATTCCTTTCTCACTATGTTTTGCAAGAGATGCTATTTTTCTGGGAGACAAGTCAGGCTGGACAGTCCCATATTCTGCAGGGCAGAGTTACTCAGTTCTGCCTTGGAGGCTTTATCCACAGATCCTTTCTTCATCTGCTCCTGCCACTATTACAGCAGATTTAGCTGCAGAAGAGGGTAATACAGCTATTTCCAGATACCACAAATATTACTGTGCAACAGTCAGGGCAACCAAGCAGCTCCCGAGTGGCTGCAGCCGGCTGCTGCAAGTACCCAGTGCAGGTGTGCCACCAGCCCACCTTGTGCTACAGCTCTGGTCCAACAGGGTCTTGCTTAGTTATGAAACCAGGAACAGCCTCTTTGCCTTCTTCCACACAGCCAACCATCCTCTCCTTGTTCCAGCCCTGTCCCGTGAGGCTGCTCCTGTCCTTTCCTGAAGGTGCTGTCTGGAGGCAGCAGTCCCCATGGCCTCCTCAACATTCCCAGTCAGAGAGACATGCCCTAACTCTTGGCGTCCATCCAGGATCCAAAACTCCTTTTTCTGCATGTTCTGCAAGAGTCTGTATCCTCCCCCATCAGCAGAGCTGCTTTGTTCCCAACACATGATGAACAGTTTATTATTTTCTATAAAAATGAAACAATATCTTCTCTTGAAAACAAATTATTTTGGTCCAGGGTTATTATATGTTCCAGGGTCCTTTAACTTTTACAATCACAATTACGTTACTTATTGCAATGAAATGATGGCATTTAAATAACTGGAAAATCTGGCACTTCTGTCCTAGGGCAAAAGGGGGCTTTGAGAGGAACCACCTACACCAAACACACTGCTTTTAAAAATCCAGAGCATGATCCTTTACCAAGTTTGTAAATCACACCTCAGCATTAGTGTCATCTCGGCTTTAAAGTCACTGCAGTCCCTGTGTGTGATACATGAGTGTGGCTGTCTCACTTTAGAGACAGCTCAACAGATGCTGCTGGCAGCAATTCCCCTGGATGCTCAGCTCTCACAGCAGCTTTGGGTGGTGACAGCAAGGTCAGATCCTGGGGAGAAGTCACACTGAGGCACAGTGAAAATGAGCTATTCTTCTAAAGTTTCATTTGAGCTAGAAGGCAGTTGGGCTTTAGCCAAGAGGGGAAAAAGCTGCAATGCTCAGCATGAAAACCCTTTGCAGCAATGAGAGACAATGTCCTTGTGAGGGGATCTGTGTCTGACAGGGCCATGGCTAGCACTGAGCATCCCTGGTCACAGTGGGAGCTCCCTGGGCCAGGGCCATCTCCAGGCACTGGCCCTGCTCCAGCTCCACTGACAGATCCCAGCAGCTGCCTGTTTGGTGCTGGCTGCAGGAAGGGCATCTTTATGGCTTCTAAGTTCATTGCTGGAGGGCAGAAAAGCAAAAAGCTGAATACTATTAAAAACCCACCCAACAAACACTTTTCTTAAAACTGAGAGGCTAAGTCAGACTGATTGGGCACCCAAACCCCTCCCCTTGTCCAGCCCTGCTGTTCTGTGACACAAAGGGAAGTCTGAATCCCATTTAACTGAGACTGATTACTGTCAATTCTAGGAAACACTAGGCTCAGTGGAAATGTGTAAGTAGCTATGACAGAGAAGTGGTTAATCCCTTTGCTGCACTGAATAAAATAATCTTGAAAAATAATTCACAAAGATAGGAAGACCAGTAAATTTATTGGGTAGTGCATTAAGTAATTCCCAGTCATAGTTTGCAATTTTAGAAATTAAATGTTATTATAAAGATTTTGCAAGAAGAAATTTTGAAGAAATTGCAAGGAAGTTACCCATGTAGGTCTTGCTATTTCCAGAAGTTCTTCAAATTAATTTCAATGTGTTTGCTTTACAAACTCAGACTGTAACTAATTTCTTCTGGTGACGGGTAAAATCCAAGGAAATTTCTTGTCATTTTGGTTTAACTATTACCCTGTGATCTGATGAGATTACAATGTTGACATCGTATTCAAGCATGCAAAATCCTGAAGATTTTATCTAATATATGGATTATTCTCTCCTTCACTTTGTAGAGGACACACAATGGTGCCAGGAAGCACCATTCCCACAGCTACAGACCACACAAATCAACACTGACCAGAAAGACCCTGTATTTTAGCAGGGACATTTCCATGTGGCTGACACCAACCTCCACCATCAGGCTAACAATGGGAAGAGCAGTTATAAGAAAATTACATAATGGGAAATCTGGATATAGTTCTTGACGTGCTGCCCAAGTTGTTCAGAGAAAAGAAACTCCTGAAGCATTGCTGCAGCAGGGAGATGCTGTCCATCCAGCTGGAGCAGGGATATCTCCTGTTGGAATCCCTCCTTAGAAAGCAGCAGAGCTTCCAACATCTAATTCACTTGGACAAAATCCCACCATTATTTCCACATCTAAGGCTGATGGGGATGTGTCTAAGAAGTTTGTAGCACAGGAATGAGCAAACACGTAAGGTTTTCATGTGCAGTGCCAATGGATTTCTTTCTCCACTGGAGAGCACAGGGACATCAGAGACAGGTCACAACAGAGGAGTAGGACAGGGGAAGTCCTGAAATAAATATGTTTAGAAGGATTTAAAATGGTGACAAAAATTGGTTTTGTTTTTACTCTGGTTAGAAAGAGATTTGTGAGTTAAGAGACAAAAGTTACTCTTGACTTTTCCAGCTTTTCAGCCCCTGTGAATGGAAGAAAGATGCTATAGCCCCTAACAGCTAAGAGACATCTGCTGTTGACCCAGAATAATTTCTGAGCAACAAAGGAAACATCTCTTTTGACCCATAGTCAACCTTTTCATAACTTATTCAAGGACAAAGCTTAGAAATATCGTAATTTGGCAAAATAGGAATTGTTCCTGTTCCTCTTGTGCCTTAATTTCAAAACATTTTCCTTTATTTACATCAGAGTAGAAAGATGTAGGTACAGGAAAAAATAGACTAATTGAGAAGAGGAAGCCAGGCATGTGAAGATGGGGGTGGAGATGCTGGTGGCCATGGGCAGTCAACTTCTGTGGCCCTGGGTGGCAGCGAGCAGGCACGGGAAACCAGCAGGATTCCCACATGGGATCCCTGATCCTGCACTGTATTGGCCTGCTGAGAGCAGGGACAGAGTAAAAAAAAAAAATAAATTAGCACCTTTTATTTCTCCCTGGGCTGTTTTTCCTGCATGGCTGTTACTAGTTCATTTATTTATTTTTAAGGCAGGCTGCCCTGGTGATCCATGTCTTGTTGATTTTATGAAGTGGGCAGAAGAAATGGGTCAAAAGACACTGCAAATATGTATAGATAGGTGAATTGTGACCCAGGAACAATTCCACTTAGAAGTAAATAAGCTTTTAAAAAAATATTAAAGTTACAGGCAGGGACAACTTCCACCAGACGAGGCTGCTCCATCCAAGCTCCATCCAAGCTGGCCTTGACACCTCCAGGGATTAGACATCCACAACAACTCTGGGCAACCTGTTATTCCAACTTACTGGAACAGGCAAGGGCTCTCAGAGTGTGCTGGATTTGTATTTCAAACACAAACCTGATACATAACAGATTTACAAGAAGTAACACACTTCAAAGTCAGACACTGCTCAGTTTGCTGGAGACTGGGCACATCAGCTGGGGCTCACCCAGGCTCTGACACCACAACCACCCAGAAGACTAATTAGATAAAACTTCAGCACAGCAAAATCATATTGGTTACTCTGACTATTTGGTAATTCTTCACAAGAAAAACGAAAAGAGAAACAGTGAGTCTCAGACAGCACATCCACTGTCTCTGTACAGGTGTTACAACAACTGGGCTGCTTGCAGAGCCCAGCACCTGTTCCTTCCACTGCACTGAAACACATCTGTTATTTCAAGCAACTTAAAATAGACTTTATCTGACAGCTTTTGATGCTGGAATTTGAAATTAGCTGGGCCTCACAATCCAGTTCCTATGGGGCATCCTCCACAAAAACTAATATCAAAAGCAATAATAACCACAGGAAGTCAAACATCCCCACAAGTTGTGTAACAGCTTCATAAGATATTTCATTCTCTTCTACGTGCATCTCGTATCTATTCCTCAGAGTAAATTATTCAGTGGGTTGACAGGAGACATGTAATGAAATTGCTTTGCCACTGGCCCTGTTGATTTTTTCCAAGTTTCTTTCATTATAGGAAATTAGCAGACCACTAACACTTACTAAAGCACTTTTTGTTTCATGAGGGGCTTGCAGAGCCTGATGGAAGAGCTGCCCCTCAGAGAGTGACTGCACAGGAGGATGAAGTGATGGCTCACTACATTGACCAAGTTCCCCAGCTTTCCTTTTCCCTTCTGTCCTGCTTTCTCCTTAAAGAAAATTACACCTGCCAAGACTTCTCTTGCCTATGTTTAACAATAGAAACGCAGATCAATGATGGCTCAGAGCTGCTGATCCCCTCCCAAGAGCCAGATGAATGAAGCTAACCTGCCACTCTCTTTTTTTGTTACTTGTAAAGCTCTTGGACACACGATGCCTGGTGCTGGGGAAATCTTTCACTCCTCAATATCTGCTGTTAAAGAGCTCACACAGAGCAGGAATCAAACAGTTCATTACTTGTATCTGCTCAACAGACTTTTGACATAATTGTATTAGTGCCTCACTGCAGGACTTGAAAAGTGAAATCTGAAAAGCAGCTTTTTGCCATTGGTTTATGTGTTTGCCAAAGCCCTGCTTATGTACTGGAATACAAACCCCATTATTTGCAGCTCACATGATTTGTTTAATGCATTGCATTCGGAGGTCACCTGTGCTAATGCATCACAGCAGTAAGTGGGTTACTCTCACCATGTTTGAGAAAGGAAAAAAAACATGTTTTCTGAGCCAAATCCCTCCCTCAACACACTTGTTTTCACTGAATTCAGCTCAGAGACGCTGCAGGATAAGGGATAGGTGGGACAAAGAGGAGACATTAGCTGTGCTTACCTGGATGGCAGAAGCCAAGTTTGTTCTTTTATATCCTAAGCATCCCTCTCATTCATGGATAATGCTGGAGGGATGTGCTGCTCTCCAGAGGAGTTCATGCATTAGCAGCCACACTCTATTTCTGCCATGTCAGTTTGTTTTGCTGTTGCCAAAAGACTCCCACTTGGATGAGTGGGAGAAGAAGATGCATTTCCATTATTTCTGAGAGCTCTTTGACTCGGTGGGTGTCCATGTAGCAATGCAAGATGAATGCACACTCTGTCCTAAGACTAAGCTGTTTACATCTTCAATTCAGCTACAGTCACTGCATGTCAATGTATTAATTACAATCCACAGTGCCTGTTCATCCCATTACGCTGATATTCAATAAATACTGATTAACATACTGGAGTCTTTCCATGAGTGCATCTTAGAGTGAATGGGTTCATAAAAATACATCTTAAAACAAAATAATGAGGATAATAGCAATTCTGTAACAAATTTAGCCTCATATACATCTCATATTTTAGCAGATGATTGCTTAGCAAACTGCATTAGAAGTCACACAACCCTCTAGACCTGCCAGAAGACACACTACACTTCTGAGCAGACTTAAAGCCAGCCTACCTAGCAGGCACATTTGTATTCTTTGTGTTTAATGCTGCACTGAATATATATTATTGGTGAAAAAAAACCCCAATAGGAATTAGTATTCTAATAAGTGGAGATGTGCTAAAACAGCCACAACATATCTCCATTTTATACCTTCTTAAGCCTGTAAATTATCCTATGGACTGTTCCAAAGGCTGGATATTACTTTGGTGGCTACCAGTGTTATCGGAATTAAGGATAGACAGGGCAGACTTTTATGCTGTTTACTGTGGGAGAATCTGGCATAAAGCTTTTTTCTGTTGCTACAATAAACTGCAGTCCCCTGAAGAGACTGAAGGCAGCTGCCTCCACTATCCACAATGACCAAATGCAACCAGATACTATCACTTGCTTGGGAAGAACTTTGCTTCCAGGTCCTACAGGAATGTAAACCCAGTCTAGTGATGCCTGCATATCAGCTACAGACTCCAGGACTGATGAGTTGTTGTTTGGGTATTTAGAGCAGAAAAAAGAGTTTTGGTTCCTGCTGGTTTAGTCTGTTGATGAATCTGGGTTTCCCTGCTGCAGGAGGATGGGAGATCCATGTGTTCCATCCCAGCCAAGGTGTCCTCAACAGGAAACCAAAGTGTCTTGCTGTGGAACTACCAGATTAAAGAAAAACACATCAGCATTCTAAGAACAATAAAGAAATGAGACTCCTGTCCTGCAAATTAGGTCCTGAACAATGCTTATTTTTTAAGTCCCCTGTTGTAAACTGCAGGAAATTGTAACTTTATAAGTGGTATTATACCCACAATTGTCATCCTCTAGGAGAACCTTTTCCCAGACGTGTAAACCACCAGGTTCTTGGGCAGATGCTGAGTAGCAGGTGACAAAGCATATCCTGTTTCACCACACAAACATTAACAAATGTTTTTCCTTCAGCTCCCAATTTTGTTACAGGATGTGCTGATGGACAGGTTAAGCACCACCACCAACGTTCAGGGCCAGCAGTACCAAGATGCATTTCCACTCAGCAACTTGCTGAGGGCTCCATGTACACCTCTTGAATTTTCCTGGCAGAAATGATGTCTTTTCTGCATCCCAGCAATGGGTTCCTTAGATCAACAGCTTTTTGGGAGTGAGCAGAGTGTAAAAGGGAGATATTTGTGCAGCAAAAGTTTTGAGTTTAACTGTAACAGCTATCAAATAATAGCTGAGAAATGTTATATTAAAGTATGCATGTATGTATATTAAATATATGCATGTACTGCTGTAATGGCTGGACTTGATATTCTTGGAGGTCTTTTCTAACCTTAATGATTCTGTGATTCTACCAAAAACAAACAGTGCAGTGACAGTGCCTTACCTTGGCCATACAGTGTCAGGACTGGTGGCAGCTCTTGGGTTTTCAAAGATCAGGGTCAAACTTGGGGTTTTTTTGTTCCTGCATGTGGACAGCAGGACAGGACCCCTGGCACCAATCACATGGAGCTTCAGCAAAGGGCTGGGATTGATGACACCACTTGTGGTAGCCTGAAACATTGGAGAAAGCTGAATTTTCTCCATTATTACAATGAAGCATGAACCAGGTCACAGAACCAGACAGGAGAAAAAAATCCACAGGAAGAGTCTGTCTGAGCAGCATCTTTCAGGAAAAACTTCAAAATCCATCTATAACTGAAATCAGTTCCAGGAGTCACTCCATCAGACCAGAGCCCTGCCCTGACACTACAGGAAATCAGGATATGGGAGAACCCTGTGAAACACAGTTCATATCAAAATACAGTCTGAAAAGGTATTTGAAATGGTACTCTGGTCTTTCAAGCTTTCAATTCTCTCATTTAACTTCATATTTAAAAGGTGTATTTAAAAATACTCTATGAAATCCCAGGGTAAGGATATTTTCATTCTCTTTTCACCCCACTCCTTTTTGGTGTTTTGCTGTGTAATTATTGTCATTCCCAGTCCCCATTCCATCACCCTCAGCATCCCCCCCCTGCCCCAGCAATTTTTGGGGCTGTGGTATATGGTGCTACCAGCTGGCCACAGAGCAGTGGACACTATTCCAAGTGTTTAGTGTCCAGGACAGGACCTGAGATCTTTACTAGCACATTATTCAGGTTTGCATGATGAACAGAATGACAAATTATAAAAATACATATACTTAGCGTATTTCCCTTTTTTTTTTTTCTTCTGTTAAATCATGGCCACAAATTATTTCTCTAAGCAGCAAGTTTCAAATAACACTGCTGGAATATCAGTGTCTGAACTGTGGTGAAAGCTACAGGAATCTAAGTGTGGCATAAAGCATGAGTTCAGTGGGGTCTGTACTTGTTTGCTAAAAGGGAAACAAAAATTCTTGCAGCTGAATTTTATGTATTGCAGATGGAAAAGCTGACAGCAGGAACAGTGCTTGAGAGGCACAGCAGGGCTGAGCTTGCCCTTATTTATGTCTATTGATGGCTCTTGATATTCTTTCTGAAGTTTTGATCATCAAGAATCTCGAGAATGAGTTTTTTATGGTGGTGCTAAAGACAGATATTGGCAACAGCTAAATTTCACCTCAAATCCTGATGCCACTGGAGCATCTCTGAAGCTTTTCACTTTTTTTCTAAAGGCTAGCATCCTGTTTTATTCTTTTTGGAAGTATTACAGCAGACCCAACCTTGGAGTTCACCTTACACAATTTTCTACTGCAATTCTTTTTTTAAAGTTTCTATCTGGGCATCCTGGATTTGTCAAGATTTTCTCCTGTGAAGAACATGAAATAAAAACATCTTGGCTGTGGTTCTCCATAAATTGTAGCACTGCACTGGGGATATGTACTGTACTCAATAATTTTCTGATGGCTGCTCTGGCATTTTGATTACACTGCACCTCTGTAGTGATGTACAGTAACAATAAAGTCTGTTCTAAATGAACTAAGAACTGGCTGATGGACAGATCTCTAAAATAATTTCTCAGAGGGATCCATTCAAACGGGGCTGTTTCAAGAGCCATCCAAAGCCCAAATCTGTTCAACATCTCCACTGAGATCTGGATTTAACACAGAAATTCCAGTTGACACTCTGGACATCTGAGAGTGATGCAGTGGGAGGCAGGACTGTCGTGCTGAGCTTTTGGGGTTGGCCAGTAACCTGTCTCTGTGCATGGTGTAGCACTTTAATATAACCATGTATATAACTATATTAGCAAACAGTGACCATACAGGAACAAGGAAAACAGGGCAGAACCAGGAAAAGAAAAACATCTGAGGTCACTAATCCTGGGAAAAGGGTCAGTAAGTGACAAAACACACAATAACAGCATGATCCCTGCCTGGATGATGGGGAAAGTAACATGGGAGAGGAAGGGTAGTAAAGGAATCTTTACCCTCTGCACTTACTCTTGTGGGACTGAGGCTGCATTGGGTAATTTTTTTTAATATATCTGAACATTTTTGGCCTTAGAAGCTATGAATCTGCTCAACCAGTGGAAGAAAAAACAAAGAACATGTAAATGGACAAGCAGTTCAAAGCATCCATGAGGCACCTGTAAAGGCAGAGACCATTCACAGCAGCTCTCCTCAGATGAAGGCAGATTTTGAAAGGAAAATAAAACTCTAGCAATAACCCACTTGGAAATACAAGAAGAGAAAACAAGGAAGAACGGGAAAAGTGCAGCTAAAATGTTCTGACCTTTATGTAATAAAACAAGATCTGGCTCAGAATCCTGCCATATCATGCCTCTGACTTCATGTAAAGTCTTAGGCATTGTAACTGTAATTTTACTCATTTCTAACAAAAAATATTTTTTCCTTCATGAAAATACTGCATTTGCTTCAAAAATTCCTCAAAGACAGAATATGACTTAAAAGTAAAAATAAAAATAACCCAAAACAACACAAAGTTTTTTTTGTGTTCAATGTTGGGTCCAATTTTCATTCAGAAATGGCCTCTGGTTTTGCAAGACCATAAGGAAACCTGCAAATTCCATAAGGAAGTCCTGCACTTCTTCATTCCCAGCTCATAGAAAATTAAAATTATACTTTTTAGATGCCTAACTACATGACTAGAAGGTGCACATAGAATCATTTATGTTGGAAAAGCCCCCTAAAATCATTAAGTCCACCTGTTATTCCAGCAATGCCAAGGCCACCACTGAACCATGTTCCCAGGTACCACATCTACACATTTGTTTAACAGTTGATGGTGACTCAACATGTGTCTAGGACTGTCAGCCATTCTATGATTTCAGCAATATTTGTATTTGCTCTTCACTGACAGAATTTTGTGTTTGCAAGTAACCCAAAATACTATTATTTGTGTATGTGAAATTGCTTCAGTGAACATTGCTGGCACAGATCAAATAATTTTTTGAGAAATGGTATTTGCCTGATTTATGTGCCAGTGAGTAACTCATAAATAGTTATAAATATTTAAATATTCTAGTCCTGCAAGAGTGTGTGTAGACATTTGATGTGGTTTGTACTACATCACCTCTGAAGCACTACTCCATATGGCAATTTCTTGCATTTGAAACCAAGATTAACGAATCAATGCACCCCAAAAAACATTTTAAGATCAACAGTACATTATTTTCTAGTGAGTTTTCTTTGCAATTTGTAGACAATAGATTTCCAATAACAACTTGTAATTAAATCACTTTCTCTTACTCAGTCATTGCATATTAAGACTCTTGACATTTTACAGATGGTATCTTTGGAAATGAGAGATATGAACAAGAGGGAACAGCTTTAAATGAAAGTTCCTGGGTTTAGATTATATATTAGGAAGAAATTCTTTCCTGTGAGGGTGATGAGGCCCTGGCACAGGTTGCCCAGAGAAGCTGTGGATGCCTCATCCCTGGAAATGCTCAAAGCTGGATGGGGCTCAGAGCAACCTGTTCTAGTGGGAGATGTCCCTGTGGCAGGGGGTTAGGAGAAGATGAGGTTAAGATCCCTCCCAACCCAAACCATTCTGTGCTTCCCTATAGGAAAAAACACTGGAGTTTGGCAGCTGACACTTCAGTGTGCAGGTTCTGACATGGAAACAGCCAAACCAGTGTCAGTGTCAGGCACCCTCCCTGGATTTCCATGCAAAAATCTGGCATCTATTCTTGACATGAAACCACAATCATTCTGACCACACCTGTGTTTACCATTAATTCTGATAAAATTTTATTTGAGTAGGCTCTCTTAATTGAAGTCATGATGTGAAAATATATAAAGTGGGTAGAGTACAAAGGTGAGCAGCAGCCCTGATTAAATGAATTAATGTCTGATCTGAACATGGAAACATTTCTCTTTTTAGCCCAAAGCAAAACCAGGTCCCCTCTCTCCACTGGCAGGCATGCATTCACATATAACATAATTATTCTTGATCTGAGCACTTTTAACTTTTTCTCTGGAACCACATTTTAGCTTTTGGAACCTTTGTGCTTAGATTAAACTTGTTTTTCTTGCTACAAATTAATTCAGATCTTTTTACTTCTGCTGAGAGGATACCTTTTGCTTTGTTCAAAATGCAGCAAAACAATTGAGGCTACACAACAAACCTGATTGTGACAGCTGTTCTGTGGAACTGCAAACGATGCAGGGCACTTTGCTGGAGCCCTGAGATAAATTTTAGAATTGAAGTGCTAAAGGTGTTCACAGTGAGAAGAACTTTAAAAGACAGACAGAAAAATAAATCAACTTTTTTCTTTGCAGAATGTATTTCTTTGATAGCAAGGGAGGAAAGAAAAAAAAAAAAAAAAAGAAAATCCAAGCAAGAAAATTTTCCACATTCAAGGAATAGCTGCTCACTGAAATACAGTACAGATGAACTCACTGTGATATCCCCAGCTGAGGCATCATACCAGACAAAAATTAAGTTCTAGGTATAGCAGGATCATTTCTAGTGCTCAAGCCAAGCATATTACACTGCATTTATGTGCAAGGCAAGGAGTTAGGTGCTTCTGAAAATGATCTAAAGTCAAAACATATTTAGCAGGGTGTTCTCAGGAGCTGATCAAAGGCAGCTCCATCCTCCAGCACATCCTGAGCTCACAGCTCAGTACTGCCCATTTGTGTCTTTGGGCACCCTCCCCTGTGCTGAGCTGCTGTGTCTGCCTCCAACACACACCAGCTCCACCCTCCAAATGCCTAAAAACCCAGCATGGTGTCATGGCTCAGCAATGGGAATGCTGTTGACAAAGTGCTGTTGCAGTGATTTGGGTGCTTGTTGGGTTTTTCTGTCATCTCTGTTCAGCCACTTGGCACTTCCTGCAGGAATCAAGCTGAATTGTTTTCAATTTCTGTTTTTTCCCTTGATTTTTAATATTTTTAGTTTTGTTTCTGCTATAAGATTGTATTATTAAGTTACTATTAATGCACTAATAATGATAATAATAACAATAGTAACAATAATAACATTACTATTACTAAATGCCCAATAAGCTGCCTTCATCCTCAGTCACACATCTGCACACCATTCCTCAAGGCAATCAAGAATGGGCTGCTTTGGCCAACTAAAGGAAACCTCATTTCTTTCCTGAGTAGCTCCTCTAACACCACATCAAACCAACAGCAGAGGCTGTCACTCCCCTGCTTGTTCAGCCGTGCTTGAAGTTGGGATATCACATTGCTCACAGGAGAAGCAATCAATGCTGGTGAGCTAATGAATAATTTCCATGTTTGTACCAATACTTGCAGCAACATAAAAGAAAAAATCACATACCAGGGAAATGACAGCAGGAGAGGCAGAGCATGGGGCACAAACTGTCAATATCTCAGGACTATGATTTGATTCTGTAGATAATTGTTGCTACAACATTCCTTAAGAAAACACTGCAAACAGAACATTTTATCTCACAGTATACCTGTCCAATATAATTATCTGGGCTTGAACAATCCAGTTGGAAGGAAACAGCAACAAATACCTGACTGTAGGTGCTGTGCCATCAAGAACAGCTTCATGAATTTGTGAATAAACACTTCATCTGAAGGTGGATTTTATAGGTGCAATTGCTGCTGGAACAGCTGGCTTGTCACACTTATGTGGAGTGCATACACACACACACCCATACAGAGATACCAAATAGGGGTGTTTGTTTTCCTCAAACAGTATTTATTTATTATTATGAGACCACAGAGTTAGGTATGCTGATGTATCTACCAAGAACAGATCCTCTGCTGAAAGCTTCTTCCTCACTCAACATTTTCCTCTCCCACTTGATCCCACAAATCCCTTTTTGTGTTTCACTCCCTGTTTCTCAATGTAGAGCTTTGCTTTTTCCAAGTTAGCATCAATGCCCACAATTTTGGGACAATTAAAAGCTCTGCCCTACAGTAGTTTCTAGTGAATCAGGAACATGCACAACTCAAAAATAAATCTGTCTTATACTCCATGTTTCTAATGAGCCTCTGGAGAATGGTGGAGGAATCAGGAATGGATTGTTCCCTTCTCCACACCACATGGCTGTGGGGAATACAACTCCTGGAGATTTTAGGATCACTACAGTAAATCTGGAGCCAGTCCAACATTGCTTTTCTGCATTGGCAATGATTTACCTGACATTCATGCCCAGACCAGGCTCTCAATTAATTTTTTCACCCAGTTCATTCAAATTCACTCTAGTCTCCCACTCCCTGGTGGTGGTGCTGGCACAGTGTTTGGTCCAGCTATGATATCAGGAAAGTACTTTAATGGGCCATGATTTAGAATTTAAGTGAATTTTATTGTTGGCTTAATAACTACTTATAAGATAAACAATGTTGACAGGATAAAGGCATTTTTATGGAATGCATCTTTTCCCTCACTCTCAATTATCTGTATTACAAATTGACCTGTCTGTACTGATGATGATGATGATGATGATGATACAGATCTAGAAGATTACACAGACTTTTTTTTTTTTCTTTGTTTAAGTTGGGCTTTCACATCTGCCAATCTGTCACTTGCCCATTAGGGAAGACAACAGGAATGTCCAAAGTGTTATACCCAATTCTAATGACCTCCAGTCAGATAAAGTGCCAGAAGGTATATCCAAAAACCACCCACTTGAACATTCTTAAAAGTTAAATGACTCAGCTGGGTGATGTGCTTGCCAACTCACCAGACTATTTCTGTGCTGATTAATTAGATGCATGCCCTGCTTTAGCTCTTATGACAACTAAGCCTTTAATTTATTACTCATGCATTGAATCTTTGTGACAACCTAAAGAAAAGACAACAGACAGATAATCTTTCTAGTACTTTATTTCTGGCATATGAAATAACTCAAGATCATCATATCAAAAATTATTTTTTTTTAAAAAATGATGGTCCTGAGACTCCTTATCTAATAAAAACTTCTTAATGAGGAGTTAGAAGACACCTACAAGTGGTTCTTACCAGAGCTGCCAGGAGAGTGTTTCATCTGTCCCATGCACTACTTGTGTATGATTAACGCAATTTGAAGAGTTGACACTTTAATCCTATGTTAACAGATATTTCTACTCGTCCTTATAGATGCAAGAAAACTCTAAACAGTTCTATTCTTGGGATTAAGGAACAAAAGAACTTTTAGAAAATCAGAAGAAAGATGGCAGGTTTAGAAGGAAGGCCACTATTTCTCACCATAATCCAAAGTTGTAGGAAAATTATTAGCACAGCTAAAAGTTATGATTAAAACCAGCACCTATTAGATGTAGTGCTTGTACTGGTAAAAGCACATTTCAGAAAATTTACAACTCTGGATTTCTCTCATCCATGCACTTTTCATTTATTTACAGATGATCAACATGCTGGAGAAGAAAAATAAGCTTTGGGTCCCTGAGGATCTTAGAGAGAGAGGATGGGTCAAGGGAAAGCAAGAGACACACCTGGGCTGAGAGAGAGAGGCTGTTTTGTGGCTCTGTGAGTTACAAGGCCACAAGACTCTCTAAAATGAAATGTAACTTCTAACACAGCACACAAATGTCAAATTGGGAAGTTCCTCACATTATCAAGGTCATTTTCAAACCTTTCCAACACTGTGACACTCCACCAGAGCACAGAGCACCAAAAGAGATGTGACAGAGTTTTTGAGAGGATAAATTAGATTGGGACTTTCTGATGTCACTGAATTCTGGTAATTATGTTCCTCAGCTTGCTGAGCAGCCCTGCCCTTATCTTGTTGCCAGCCTGTGGCAGCCACAATTTATGGCTTGGGTGAACTTCAAGCAACAAAAAGATTTCTCTAAGAGGCAAAAAAACAGGGGAAATGTGCAGGATGCAGTACCTTTAAATAACTGCTGCAAGCCAAATTCTGACTCATAACAAAGCAGAAATCTTATAAACAAATTTTTCATAAACCAAAGTGTGCCCTTAAGTGTTTAAAGTATTTTTGATTTTTTTTTCCTACATCATTTAATAAAGTAAAGGGAAAAAATATACTTTAACCAGGCAATAAATTTGCTTCCAGGTTCTCAAAATTTCAAAAGTTGCAATCAATAACTTTGGTTTTAAATTAAAAGCTGGTGAGCCATTACCCACTCTTGATAAAAGCTGGGATTCTGGGAAAACTAAAATGGAGCAGTCATCTGGTTTTCAGCTTCAGATGGTGAGCAATTCTGTTCAGATACAAAATTCCTTTGACAGTCATTGTAATACCTTGTGTTCTGTTACAACAGTTTTGCAGTTTATCAATACTATCACTATTAATTGGTTAATATTTTGTACTTGTCTTATTTTCATTGCCTACTTAGAATTCACTGAACCAAAACCCATAGAAATAATTCCTGGAATTTAGGTTTAAGTTGATGTGACTTTGAGAACCCATTGATCCAAATATACTCCCAAATAACTGCATGTCAAGCCTTTATAGCTGGGTTAATATACTTTATGCCTTCTTAATGTATGAGATTTTATGTTTTACTGTGTATCTGCTGTGTTGAATTAAATGTGTGTGTTCAAACACGTCCATGGTGACAACTGGGGCTAATCCTAAAGCACTTTAAACAACCTTCCAATCTTTAAAGGCAGACTACAGGAGAGCTGAAGAGAGACTCTTGATAAGGGCATGGTGTGATAGGACAAGGGGGAAGGGCTTCAAACTGACAGAGTGCAGGGCTCTACATTGGGTATTTTATCAAGAAATTCTTCCCTTTGAGGGTGGTGGGGCCCTGGCAGAGTTTGTCCAGAGAAGCTGAGACTGCCTCCATCCCTGGAAATGTTCAAAGCCAGGTTGGATGGGGCTTGGAATGACCTGGTCTAGTGCCAGGTGTCCTTGCCCATGGCAGGGGGATGAACTTGATAATTTTTGAAGTCCCTTGCAACCCAAACCGTTCTGTGATTATTGTCTAAATTGGGGTTTTTTTTAATGAAAAGCTGTAAATCAAGAAAACAGACATCACCCTTTTTAGGAAGTAATCCTGCTTAAGAGGTAACCACCTTATTATTGGCCCTTTCTCTGCACTCAACAGAGTCAATGGTTGAATCCTTCTTCAGTTTTAGCCATAATGTCTTAACCACACTCAAGGTCTCTGTAGATCACTATCCTGATTATTCAATAACCCTGCCCATTTCCCTTCTTCTTTAGCATTCCAAAGGAACAGGCAACAATACAACTTTCTACCGCCCAGATGAAGGAGACAGTGTGGGCCTTTTCCAGGGAAGGACTTCCACAAATGTTTAAATTAAAGCAAGAACATAAATTCATGAAGATAAATGGGATAACACAAGTATTTATTATATCCTGCTGTTTAAGTAGCTCTGTGATCCCCAGATCCTTGTACAGGATGCTGAGATTTATACCACAACTGCACATTAATACACTCATTAACATGGAAACAAAATGTAGAAAACATAATTCCAAGGCAAAACATTCAGTAACCACGTTCCCCACAGCAAACTAACTTGTATTACCACAGGACCTTTGGACAGCTTTCCATCTTGTTTCTTTAGGGTTAATCAAACCACATCCTGAGGTCCACAGACCTTGGCCAGGCCACCATCTCTCCCTTGCCATCAACAAGAAGCACAACAAAACCCAGAAGAAAACAATAAACTTGACACACCTGTACCAACCTCCTGCTTCATGCTTATGCTGTGAAGCAGACACCTTTGGAAACAAACCTCCCAAAGTGTTTCCATGGCATGAAAGACAAAAAAGGGATCATTGCTGGCCACATCTAGGAAGACAACAGTGCCCTCACAGATATCCACATGCTCCAAACACGGAGGACAGACCAAAGCAGGGACTCACGGAAGGCTGTGTACAGCTCCTGCAGGGTCAGGCGGCCGTCGTTGTTGTAATCATCAAACTGGAGGAGGTCTTCCAGTGTACAACCCAGTAAATCATCTTCCAGCTCCTCCTTCTTCATCAGCTGTAGCAAAGAGAACAGGTAACCTTACATCAGTGTAATGCTGCACACTGCTGGCCTGGCTCAGCTGGCAGATTTTCCACAGAATGACCTTTGGGGACATAGATAAATAGACAGATAGATTATCATAGCTATCATTACATATTTGCTTTCTATCGAGATATTAATATTCCTGCAGCACTTTATGGACCATGAACTGAAGAGCTCCTTCCTTTACCAGCAGCACAGAAATGCATTTTCATTTTGAAAACGGAATGAAAAATAAATATTCAACAGGGAAAAAGGAAAGTCTGCTTCTCATTTCTCCTCTGTAAGTAAGGACAACATTTTATTCCCTGATATTAGGACTAGAACAGGCAACACTGGATGGTGTACTCAACACTGATAAGCTTTTCCAAGCCTTGACAGTTTGTTTCTTTTGCTTTTTTAATATTTCATTTGGGTTTTCTGAATTTATTGTAGAACATGAAGAAAACTGTTGAATTGTTGCATCTTCCAGAGAGGAAAGCTTTTTCCTGTAGACAAGGGACCCTTTTATTTACTATTCTAGTCTTGACTCATTATATTGAAGCAATTTAAAGTAATAATGCTAAAAAAATGACCTTTCACCTAGCAAGTAAGAAATATGCATTAAAAATGAGATCAACCATAACTTCCAAGATCAATCCTCTAAAGACGGAAATTTCCCTCTGTCAACCATTTTTATAGAAAACTGACTAACTTTTCTTAAGACTGACAAGTTTTTACTAGTCCTGATTTAATGCCAGGAAAGAAAACCCAGTGGAAAACACTTCAGCTGTGACACACGTAGTAGACTTAGGAATCTGACTTTAAAATACATTAAAGATTTAAATGGAAATAACATTCCAATTACCACCATTGTAAATAGCCTTATATATCCATGGCTGTAAAACTGCATGGGAATTTCACTGTTGGATCCAGAGGGAAAATACTGGATAGGGTCTATCAGCAGACAGGAGGCAAACCAGCTCTAAATAGAAGGGGTGGGCCATCTGCTGCCACTGTTTTGCTCAAAGCAGTTCTTTGTGGAGAACAATCAAATGGGTGCTGCATCCATGAAGGACCAACCCCCCTGGAGAGACTCTCCTTTGGGGTGAATCCCTCTGCAATGAGCTGCCTAAAGATCCACCTCCAGGTCTTAAAGATTACTTTTTACTGCAGCAGTGCAAGCTATCTGCCTTGAGTTTTTGCTTGCAGACAAGGTTATACTGCTCAAGGGACTATTTTTCTTTTAAATAAAACAAAGCAAAGGCACAGCACCAGCTTATCCAGCAGTCAGAGGGAACAAGATCTCACTGCATCACATTCAGCTCAGCTCCTTCTGCCCATGGGCACTGAAATTCCCATCTTTGGGGGAAATTTCAAGTTGCAGAGAGCTTCAAAATTGAGAGCTAATGCAAATCAATTACAAATCTACCTAAAAAAAGAGGTAAGAATAGTTCTGCTAAGACTATAAACTGGGTAATTAAAAATTGCACAAGCACATTATGTAAAAAAATTTCCTTTGAAACCTGGGTGGATAAACCGCTCTTGTAAGAGCACATAAAAATCATCCTGTTAAAGAGAAAAATAAAGAATTGGCATGCTAGAAATAAACTGTGAATTCTGCTGCTGTGAGAGCCCAGAACTGCCCCAAAGATGTGTCCCCAGCCTGCCTGGGACTCAGCCATGCTGCCACCAAGGGGCCCAAGACCAGAGCGACTCAGCTCAGGATTAAAAGCATTCATGGCTTATCCAAATTGTGCATTAATAGGCATTATTTTGTCTTTTGAGAGGTGATCCCACTGACAACTCAGTCCTGCTGGTGGCCAGACTGTGTGGAGAATGGTTGGGTGAGAGGGCTCCTGACTGAGGCTGAACTTATTCTGATCCATCAAACTGCAGTAGGCTCCAGATGTTCAGGCACATTTACTGATTTTGATAACACTGAGAAGAATTAAAGTAAGAGTAGCCAATGTCTGTGCTTGCACTTGTGAGAGAGACCTGGGCTCCAGGCACATCTGCAAACAAAGCCCCGAGGAACTTTGAGGCAGACCTTAAAACACTATGCTTCTTTGCAATAACAAATGCTTGCAGGCTGCCAAACCTTTATTTCTATGAGTTTTAAAATCCCAGTAAAAAAGTTTCATGTAAAAAAAGCAAAAGAATTGGAGAGTAGAACACACACTTAGATGCCACTATGTAAAAGATGGCTTTGAATTCAGATAAAAGTATTTTCTTACAGCTACCATGTCTTTATGAAAAAATCATTGTCTTTAGAGCAAACATTGCATATATTCACAGCACTGAGATCTAAGGGAATTTATGCTGACACTTAGCATTGTGTGGAAAGGATCAAGCATCCTGTCAACAGCCTGAGGACTAAAATGTAGCACAAACTGTGCAAGAGATGAGTGAGTTCAGCCAGGAGAAGGATTGTGCTTGCAACACACTCTGTGTTCCCTGGGAAGTAAAAGTGCAGATGAGTGAACTTACTCTGAACAGCCTGGTCTAGTGGCAGGTGTCCCTGCCCATGGCAGGGGCTGGAATGAGATAAGGTCCCTTCCCACCCAAACCATTCCATAATTCCATGAAGGAACAGCTTTGGAAACTGAAATAGGTCCCAGATAGGACTGGCTTCCAAAGGGCTCTTAAAAGGCATTTGCTTCTAATTCTTCTCATGGATGACATAATGGAATGAAAAAGACATTTTACAGGACTGTTTTCCCAGGTCTGCATGTGCAAAGAGCAAGTTGAGGACACAGAGTACCCAGATGGAGTGTCCAGGATGGCTGTTTGATTCACTTTACCAATGAGATGAATTCCAACAGCACACCATGCCTGAAATTAGAAATAACAGTTTTTTCAAGCTCTTAACTTTTTTATCAATTTCTGCAAATCAACATTTCAGCATCTGCCCATGAATTTTGGGATAATAAACCTGTTGAAAAACATTCTAACTTCGCTGTCACATTATTCTATATTAATGCACAATCCAGAAGGCAGAGAGAATTGAGAGATTTCTGCCTAACTTAAATGCACCTAAAAAAATCTAAATTAATTGTCCCCAAGCCAGCTAACTGGAAATATTTCAGATGTCAGTTAGTAGAGCAAGGATTATTATCTACTTTGAGGAGTATGGATGGGGCTGGAAAACTGCCATGTTTTTTGTCTGGAGATGAGCTTCAAAGGCTTGAGACAACACTGACTCCTAGGAGATGCAGAGAGAGTCTCATTGACTGCATTAGATTTTCCTCCTTCAATTGCTGCTGACTGGACAGGTACAAATGACCATTCCCACACGAGTGCTGCTGTGTTAAATTCAATTCACACTTCGAATGAAAATCCACTTCATAATTCCATTTTCACTGAACAATAAACCCACCTGAGCCAGTTCAGAGCTGCTGAGATGCCCATCACTGTTCAGATCCAAGTGCTTAAACAGCTCTTCAATTAGGAAGCGCTTCTGGGCTACTCTGTCCTTGGCCAGGCTGCTGGGTGGGCTCTGCCGGCGAGCCTGCAGGTCCAGCAGGATGCTCTTCAGCTGGCTGTAGTATGCCATTGTACAGGTGTCACCTGAGAGACAAGACAGCATTACTGGACCATGTGCACTTACCTTGATCTTTTTAAAGGACTGAGGTCCTTAAGGGAAAAATTAGGCATGTATGTCTACACATTCAGCTCCACTCGGCTCTGCACTTGATGAGTAAAAGCTGTTACCTCTTGTAATAGCTGGCAGATTTTCTAAATCCTGCTGTCAGGGATACTCCCCAGTATGTTACCTTCCAGATTTTATAGGGCTTTCAGTTACAGACTTCCACACTCAGTTTTGTAACTCCCACAAATATTAAATTGGCTCCGTGCTTTTCTATATGAATAAATTTATCCCATAAAGTAAAAAATAAACCTGGGGAAGATGATGTTTAGAAAGTTCCACTATTGTAAATGGCACCTAAGAGAGGCACCCTCTGTCAAACATGAGGCTGAACTTAAGGAATCCTTAGAGGCAGCCTGGGATGGTAGAAGGCCAGAGGAAGGACAGTAAGGAGCTTCCCCTGCAGCTGTGGTGTCACTAGTGCCTGCTCCCATCACCCTGCTGCAGGCTGAAATGAACACTGTCCTGGCCCTGACCAGGGAAAAAAGGTTATTATCAGGGAGAAATCATCCTCAAGCCAGGAGTGACTTGAAGTGACTCTGGCTTGGCTGAAGAAATCAGATTGAACCCTCCTGACCCTGAAAGCTCATGCTGTGCCTGTGGCATCCAGCTCTCCCACAGCTCTTCTCCTCCTCAAGGCAATGCATCCACATGTCCAAAGTGGTGTAAGATATGATGACCCTTTTCTGCTCATCTGTTGTCTGGCAGAACTCAGCAGAATGAGAAATGGCAACTGTCTTTTTGTGCAAATGTGTTTGTGTTAGTGCAGAGCACAGTGGCTGGTGCCTCGCAGGAGCCTTGGAGCAGACCCTGGAGCACCCTCAGGCTTCAGCTGTCCCACACAGTGGGTATCAACCATACCCCACCAACAGCATCAACACGTTCAGCTGTTCCCCTCAGATGTCCTTGTGTCTATAATGTAATTTCCCTATAATGTAAATAGCCTTACTCTCTGCAATACTGGTTTTAAAACAAACTTTTCTTTTAAATCACATCACTGATGCTATTGGATTAAATCTGAGGTTTAATTTTGAATGAAAGATAACATGGTCCCAACTCAGTTTAAGGGACAACACCCTTGTAGATCAGCTCCTAAAAGACTCTAAACATTATTCCTCTGAAAAATAACAGAAAACTTGCACAGTGACAACTAATGTTCCTGTCCTTTTCTTGCTGAGCTGCAACATTTTGGACCTCTTGGTTTCAATCCAACCAAAACCCAATTAAAATTCCAGGTGGGAGGCATTTCTCTGATAGCAAACCCATCTACTGTCAAGTTGTGGGGTTTTTTTTCTCCATTCATATTTTGTGCTCACAATTTCAAAAGCATCATGACTCGAGAAGGTGAGAGAGGACACAGAGGCTGAACATGTGCTCACCAGTCAGGTCAGTGCCCTCCTGCTACATAAACAAGAACTGCAAGACAAGGCTTATTTCCTACCCTGAACTCAGTCCCATCTAGTTTGGAGAGTTTCTTGCTGCTCAGGGATATTAAGCAGCTGATAAATCTTTCCTTCCCTCTACACAACCTCCAAAAAGCACTGTGTCCCACTGGGGATCAGTCTTGTTTTACAGAAAAAACAAGCCTATTCAGCTACTATTAGTTGTGTTTATTATTCTTGACTTCTTTATTCCCAACCATGTCATTTGATGGTTCGTGAAGGCAGTATAATATTTTTTTTCATTCAATCACCAGCTTATTTAAGAGAAAACATGATTACTGTATCCATTTAATCAAGCTATTCTGTTGTAAATACTGTTTTAGCTACTGCAATAATATTTTTCCTCTGAGCTGGAATTTTATTTTCAGTCAGAAGTTAATCCCAGAAATGTATCAAGGGCTAATGACGATAGGGAAAGTGATTTAATTTTCTTCTGCTTCTGCTTAGTGGTTTCCATTAGTGAGCACCAGCACACCTACAGGCAATGCACATGGTGACACCTGGGGTGGCTCACCCACTTACATTGTGCTCCCCACAAGGAGATGCCACAGCAGTTCTTCCTCTACACCCTCCAGAAGTTTTGTTTTCAGCAGCTGAGACTTCTTTTGGCAGATATTTGCTGTTACCTGGGCAAGGCTTTCCCAGCACTAACCCATGTCCCCAAGTATCACATCTTACATGGGATTTTTCCCCCACACTTTCAGGGATGGGGGACTCCACTACCATCCTGGGCAGGATGGAGTCAATCCTTTCAGTGAAGAATTTTTTCTTAATGCTCAATCTAAGCCTGCCCTGCTACAACTTGAAGCCATTTCATCTCATCCTGTCATTTACAACTTGGGAGAAGAGATCGACTCTCTCTTGGCTACAACTTTTGAGTAGTTGAGTAGTTATAGAGAGTGAGAAAGTCCCCCTGCACCTCCTTTTCTCAGGCTGAACCCCCCAATTCCCTCAAGCATGGTGTGAGCCAGGACACAGTGATCTCCCCTGACTGAATTACAACCCTCTTGGATTTTTCCATGCTCAGAAAACAAAGCCACTACAAAACTGCTTTTCTTGAAAAACTACATGCTGATCTGGGCTGTAAGGCAGCCCAGGGTAAATGTGCCCTTTTAGGGGGTAACAGCCATGCTGCAGCTTCCAGGCAAGTGTGATGGGCATTAAGAGTGAAATAAAGGGGAGCACAGAAGGACAGAGCTGGTGACAGCTGCTGGCAGCAATTCCCAAATCCTGCTATAAACTCATAGTACATTTTTCCCCATCACACTGTTGCTATGTTCAGGGTCATGGATCCAGCAGACCCCCATCCTGCACAGCAGGGTGAGGCCAGTCCATGGTGATCACATCAAAGAAAACCAGCAGTAAGACAATTATATCTCTTATTTAAAAAAATAAGTCCAGTTTCACATGTTGCTGACATGCTGCAGGCAGAAGGTGCTTCTGGCCTCTGTCAAATCTGACCCAAAATTTCATTTCATTCACTTCCTTCTGGAAAAAATCACACTTCCCAGCTCTGTTGGAAGTGGATCCAAGCCTCTCTGCACAGTGTGGATGTGACAGACTGCATGGGTCTCACGCCTTTGCATGCTTTCCCTGACATCCCAGACATGAGGGCTGCAGTGACACAGAAGCAGTTGGACAGAGCCCAGCAGGGCTGAGCTGTTTAGCAGCACACAACAAGTAAAAGCAATAAAGTTCTGTCCCAGGGTGTGAGACTGATAATTTGCTCCTTTGACTGAGCTAAAAGATAGATAGAAAAATGCACTACAACTGTAATATATATGCATGTAAGTACATATGTATAATTTATACACATACTGTAGTAGAAGAAAGGAGAGAAAACTTCTCCAGGTCAGTTGAAGTACTCTGACCTGAAACTATAACTTTTTACTAAGTCTGACCAAAGTGTTGGCTCAGAAGTTATCTATGCTTGGGACATCTGAGATGATGTGCTGCTGCACAAAACAGACCTAATGCTTTTTATTTCAAACAAATTAAGGCACTTCAGTGACCAGACAGGGATGCTGGGAGCATCCTAGAAAAGACACTGTCTGCTCAGCCAAGTTACAGAGGAGACATATTCAAGCTACTCAGAACAACTGGAAAGCCAATACCAAAGACAGCAAGATTCTTCTGCAGCCTAGCACTGTATTTCCTCACCCTCTCCTGCTGTCCTGACATCTGTAATCTTCTTACACTGTGCCCAGGATCTAACAACTTTATCTACTAAATACTGTCTCTCTAGGCTTTTGCCACCTCTTGTTCAGTTCTTCCAGGTATTACAAACATGACTGTTAAGCAAAAAGAATGTCAGAAAAGCTGCCTGATTGCCCTCTCACTTATGCCCACTCTCCTCTCCCTCTGCCCCCAGCAGTTTCCTTTCCTAAGCTCATCATTAGCAGTTTATCTCATCTTAGGCTGCTCTGCTTGGTAGGTCTTGCTAATTGATGTCTCTCAGCTTGGTTTCCTTGTTAGAGCTTCCAAGGGACTTGGATTCTGCTCACAATTGCAACCTGTATTGGGAGGTTTAGGTTGCATGTTAGGAAAAGGTTCTTTCCCCAGAAGGTGGTCTCACCCAGGAACAGGCTCCCCAGGAAATGGTCACAGCACCAAACCTGACAGAACTCAAGGAGCATTTGGACAATACTCTCAGGCATATGGTGGGAATTCTGGGGTTATTCTGTGCAGGGCGAAGAGCTGGACTTGATGATCCTTGTGGGTTCCTTCTAACTCAGGATTTTCTGATTCTATGATTTTAGCTGACCCTCCACTGCTCTTCAGAGATGGATTTTGAACCATTTCTTCCCTTCCCTGTTTCTAAGCATCATAAATGCCACCACATATGTATTCCAGGTGCCTGTGTGGTACTGCCAGCTGACCCTCTGTGTACTCAGACACTATCCCCACCACACAGCTGGGGAACCAACACACACAGAGACACCTACACAAATTCTGGATGAGCTAAAACTGCTATTTTGTTGTGCCCTAAACTGATTCTTCCACTCTAGTCCATTATTTCCCTCTTCATACTGGGGAAGATCTCTAAAGAAACAAGCCCTTCTTACCAGTTTAGAACAATTTCAAACCCTGTGAAGCCTGGAACTGTTTGAAAAAAGAACAAACAAAAACAAACAAAAACATAGGAAAAAAACCCAGTAAGACAGAGGAAGAGTTAAAGAAAAACCCAGCATAGGAAGGTCTGATTGTTAAAATGTGGCAAATAACTGTTGAGTTTCCATGCTCTGCTTACTCCAAGCAATGCTGCTTCTTGCTCTGTTTTGCAGCAGTGACTCAATTCATTCCGTTTAGCACTTCTGCATGCTTTGGCAGATAAAATATTGATCAGCCTGCCAAGAGACACAGAATGCCATTATGTTTTTATGTCAGAACTCAGTAATGATCTACATTTATCAAGAGCATCCTCCCTGTGAAAGGTCAGTGGTGAATTTGGCTTAATTGTGATGACACATCATTAATCCAGTTCCCTCAATAATTGTCCTCTTTAAAAATTTTACTCCTGGTTTCTGCAGGTTTTTACACTTGTATCCCACAGCAATCTTCAACACAGTCCTGAGTAAAAGCAGGTAATAGAGGAACAGCAAGACTGGAGATTAAAGTGTCCTTCACAGGAACGCAGGGTACAAAATAAAAATAAACTGAGGAAGTGAAGAGCTTGCTTTGATGGGGAAACTAATCTCCTAATGAAATATTACCATGCAAGGTGCCTTACAATACAATGATTACTTGAAATGTCAGTTCTTTAAATATCAGAAATGATCTGATAACACCTACAGAGTCCCAGACTTTGAGACCTTGGTGTGCAGATCACCTGACAGTAGATGTGAGCCTGAACACACAGAGAAGTCTCTAGAGGATTTGAGTCCCACTGGTTCCTGAGCTAATTTTCAGCAAAAGCACATGGACTGCAAGAATGGCAGGTGACACCTGCAGCTCTTCCTAAAATCCTTGAGAGAAGCTGTGCAGCCATTAGCATCCAGGCTAAGTATAAGAGTGTGTGATTATCAAGAAACACACAAGAAAGCATACAAAGAAATTCAAATGTCTTGTGACCCTTCAAAAACTCTCCAGAAGTTTCCCCTGAGTGGCATCTCCACACAGCTGGAGCATGGTACTCAGTCCATATGCACTCAGATCTGGGCTCCAAACCCTTGAAAATCTGCAACTGTGCTGCCACTCCCAGCATAGGATTAGACTCAGTGTGCTGTCACTGCAGGTGAGATAGGACATAACAACCCAGCATCCCACACAGAGCTGCCAGCCCCGTTTGGCACCTGGTTCCTGCCATCACCTGCCTGCAATCCACCCACCGTGGCAGGATGGTGCTCCTGGTCACTGTCCCCACGGGGGAGAATGCTAACAACCCAGTCCAAATAACCCACCACTCCAGGGGGAACTCCAGTGGCACCAGTTTTCCAGGCAACCCTTCAGCATCACCATATGTGGTAATGAAGAACAGTTTGAAGCAGGCTGAAAAGTGTCATTTCTAAGGCAGGAGGCATCAGAGGTGTCATTTTATTTGACAGTTCCTCTCAGACCACGTTGACTATTTTCAGCTGTTCTTATGGCAGTTTTCAAGCTCCAGGAATAAATTCAGAGCAGGAGATGAGAGCACTAAGATTTGTTTTCTCATCCATATCTATAGGGTACAAAAGATACTGTTATTGAAAATAACATTTCTAGACAAAATTAAAGGGGTTGGAGAAAAGTTCTGTTTTCAAAGCAGCCCTTTCATTGTGTTTCACTCAGGTTTTATCTGGCATTGTTAGAAGGTCCAGAAAATTACTAAACTAAAATGTTATAAATTTATTTCTGAGTGTGGCTCCTTAATTCTTGTGCCATTTATGGCAAAATTCCTCATTAGCACCAGCCTGTTTTCCTACATACAAAATGAAAATGTTGGCTGAACAGTGGAAATGTGGTCCCAAAATATCAGACAGTTGAACCTGAGTGAGACATTATGTGAACTCTTTACCCAATGATCTGCTGCCTCATGACCTGTTTGAGTCAACAGAATAAGTTTACATGGGGACAGGAAAATTAAAGATGACTTCAGTTCTTCAGGGATCTCCTTGCAAATCCCCATTCTGCCATGCAAATTTTTTATCTGTCTCTTTCTATCTATCTTCCTCTTCCTTTAATAGCTTGTTTCTGCACATGCATGGAGAGTTTGGCTGGACTTTCCTCCCAGTTTTCCTGTGTGGTTGGAAAGAAGAAAATAACTGTTTCTCTCAACAATTTACATGAACAGACTTCTCTGACCAAGTGCAGCTGCAGGATGAGAATATAAAGAAACCTTTTTGGAATTGATAATTTCTTCCAATTTATAGATATCTGTGAGTTTTGAATCTTCCCAACTCTGATTTTTATAGGCTGTAAATACTACAGATTGGATACTAGGTAAAAGTTCTCCATTGAAAGAGTGGTCAAACCTTCAAATAGGCTGCTCAGGGAAGAGGCAGAATCATCATCTCTGAGAGCTCAAAAAATGAGCAGATGCAACACTTTGCAATGGCACAGTGGTAATGGGGATAACTGGCTGAAGGCTGGACTTTATGATCTTGGAGGTCTTTTCCAACCTTAATGATTCCATGATTCTATACAAGGTCTGAAAAAACCAATTTAGGATGAAGAGAAATCAACCCAAATCTTAATATATAAAATTCTGTAATAACAACCATTTAACTTCTGATCATTCAGAGAAAGCTTCCTATAAAATACCAGGCTGTGTTCTGCAGCAATTACACTGCACAAAACCCCACTGCAGTGTTCCTGTAACACCTGATAATAACACAGGGAGTGTTCTGCTGCTCCAAACATCACTGAAAACCATCGCTGCGCACAGAGGAAGCCACACACCACAGATGTGACGTTTAGGCAATGCTGTTAATTACATCCTGTTCCCTCACAGCATTACTGCCTGCCTCCTTTACAGACAGCCAAGCCCCTCAAAGGCTGAGTACCTGCTTTATTCCCAATTTGAATCTACAGGTTAAGTGAAACTCTGGTTAAGTTCCTGCTAAGAGGAGCAGATGTTTAACATCATGCAAATTCATGAACATCCTTCTGCTGAAAAAATTCAATTAACAATAAAAATCCAAACTAACTTGCTTATCTTAGGGATCAGTTTCAGCTAGTAAGATGTAGTTTTATCAGGTATCCATATATAATTTAGCAGCAACTGGGTGCTCACCAAATTTATCACAGAAATGGAATGGAATATATGCCATGAACCAGATACTATTAAACAATAGACATTTACAACCTGGAAGAGTTAAAGCTTGCCTCACTTTATATTTGTTTCAATATTTCATTTTATTACAAGAAAAAGAACCCATCTATTACTCTGTGAGGTTTAAAAATATATTAAAAACTTACCGCATGAGAATATTAATTCCCAGTTCTATAAACAAAAACTCTATTCCTACCTTAAACAATTACCTTCCAAACTCCATAAAGCTAAATGAATCATATGCCTCAGCCCAAATACACAGAAAGAGATGGATGAATTTTAAGCCTTTCTTGGGAAGCCCAAGAATTACAACTTGGTTTGCCAAGTCCAAAGGCAAGTTCTAGATTTGTGTCCTGCCTAGAAGGGAGCAGGAGCAGCCCCAGGGAGGGAGGCAGGAGGAAGCCTGCAGGTGGGAAAACACACGATAAACGTAATTTATCAAGTGCCTATCACCACCTAGGCAGTGGGCCACAGATTTATAGATTTTTAAAGCCAAGAGGGATTATGTGCACACTCTGACCTCCTACATCGAGTTCAACAAGATTTTCCCTGCAGCAGCTCCATAATTTGTTTGCTCTATAGCACACCACCCAGGAAGGCTTCCAGCACTAACTTACGCATCTAAGAGCAATTTTTCAAACGATTACTTAGTCTCAGTGGGCAAACATATTGTATTTTTAATTTGTGTAGCTTCAACTTCCATCCACTGAATTTTGTTATTCATATATCTGGTACATCAAACTGTGTCTCATATTCCATGTCACCTTCCCAGGCCTGCTCTGCTGCTGTGCTCATCTCATGTTATACCTGTCCTCTCCAAGGAGCTGTGGGATACAATGGCTCTCACTAGGGCAGCTCACATACTGAATGGCTGGGTTTTCTCTCTCTTCTGGAAATTTTATCCTTCTGTGATTGCCAACAAAATGACCATGGCCATGTTTGCAAGAACCTTTATCTTCTAGTCAGCAGTGGGTGGCTTTTCCAAAATTCAGCCCACCCCCTGAGCTGGCTCAGCCCCTCCCTGGTACTACAAGGTGATACTGCAGTGCCCACAAAGAGCCCAAACACATTCCTAAGCCAGGGATTTGTAGATGATTTTGTGGATGATTGCTCTCATTCCACCAGGACATCTCTCCCAAAGATCACTCAGCATTTCCAAAGATTATTTAGCGTAAAGGAGATGGAACTAACAGCAATGCCTGGGCTGGGAAAGCACAAAAGCAAACAAGGCTATTCTGATTATATTTGCTCCCAACTGAGTATTAGCTGTTATTTTTGTGTTAAAAAATTAAAAACTATTGTCAAACCACAGTGAAGAAACAATTTCATGAACATCAATGCAGATGAAGGAACAACATGCAGTCAAGACAAACAATTCATAACTCCTATATGGCTTGTCTCAACTATTAGGTGAGTGTAAATATCACAGAAATCCTGAGAGAATTATGCATGAGTCCTATACTGCAAACTGTTCCTAATGATTACTTTACTCAAAACACAGCCCACTCTGCTATAAATCTATTGCTCCACACAGAGATGTGATCTTATACACACACTCTACTCTCTGTAACTGTTGTGCACTATAAATTATATTTTGTCTTCAAACTGTATTGTTCTGCTTTTTAAAAGCAATTGAGCTAAATTAGTGGTGCTGCATCCTAAGGTGCAGACAAGGGAGGATGGGAGCAGGAGAGGAAAATATCCTTTATTATACAGGTCTTTTAACAATAACAACAAATTAGCTTAAGAATGTCTTAGTTATTTTAAGTTCCCACCCCAACACGAACAGTGTAATGAATTGCTTCAGTGATTGAGAAACACTGTATTGAAAGAGCCTAGGAACAGAGCGAAGCTTTCACAAAGGGTAAGAAAAAGAAGAAAATAAGACAAGAGAGGTGAACTGGACAGGTGCAAGGTGTATGCTGGGAATTCTCAATCAGACCCATAAGGGATACTGCATAATGCTGCTTTCCAACATGGAAAACAAAACAAGCAACAAAAAAGTAAAAAGTCTTATTTGTGAAAAGACACACTCCCACATAGTAACAGCTGAGCAACACTCCTGAAAACAGGGGTGCTCTCTATAAATCCAGGCTTGAATTTCTGTTTCACCACTTCAGCAAAACAAATATAATTAAAGGCAAAGCTTCTGTGTATGACTGATATCTCCATTTGTGTGATTTGTACTTCCTGGGGTCCAATCTCCATCCCAGAGCCCTGGTGCTGTGTGAGCTGCTCCATGGCAGCACGGTGGGACACTCCAGGAACCTCCACACTCAGTCTGTACAGAGCAGTAAAAGTAACACTCTGCTTTTAGCAAGAATTGACTAGATGGTATTCATTTTACTTATTTCCTTGTGCTTTTGCTGTAAGGGTGGCTGGATGACAGGTTTTTTCCATGGGCTGAATCTTTGGGCCACCAGCATTGGCAGGAAGGCTCTGATCAGTGTGGTTTCATTGTGACAGGCTACGAAGGAGGATTTGGGTGTTGGTCAGCAGGGACTTTTGGGGTGTTGGTCAGCAGGGACTTTAGGGGTGTTGGGAGCAGTCTGTGCTGATCTACAGACTTCTCTCTGTCCATGTCTGACCAGTCCATTTAAAGGCTCTGAGGAAAGGCTCTTGCTGTGCTTTCAGAGAGCTCTTGGCATGGGTGTAAAGCCCCAAGTGCTGCCAAAACACAAACATCAGAATAAACACGGCACAAGGGATCTGCTGGGATTCTTCTATGTGTACACACAGCAGCATCAGATGCTGTGTCAGTGATGGATTACAGCCTCCATACAGAGGCAGTGAAAGCACAAGATGGACAAGAAGTTAAGAGCTATCACCCTTGGATTTATGCATATGGCCACAGACAAGGGAAAACCCAAACCAAATACATCAAGAAGAGTTGTTTGAAAGCCAGTAATACCTTTTGCAGTGTATCTGCTGTAAGCACCAGTTTACACCTGATGCAGTGCTTTACCTTAATTTTCTGCACCTGAGATTGCTATTTTTAAATGAAGGGAATTAAGCTATCAGACCATTAATGTTTGGGGAGTGCTGCTTTGTTAACACTGAAGCCAAATCTCCCTGGGCGATCTGCAGGACAGAAATAAATAAATAAGGTCATTCTGGACATTTGAAGCACCTGAAACCATTTCTGACAAAACCACCTGTCATCATGAACTGGAAGAGTTAATTACTGTACAGTGATGATTAGCTTCACTAATCTTCATTTCAGCAGTTATGTGAGGAAGAGTCTTGGTCCATCAGTCTGAGTGTGCAGGAAGCCAGGCCTGTCTATCACTGTAGCCAACACTTATTCCTCATTTCTATATGGAAAATGTCTTCACTACTTTAATGCAGACACCCTTTAATTTAAAGTAACCAAATCAAACAGGCTTTTGTTAGATAAACAGGACATTTGTTCATAGTGCCTGCTTCAGTTGGTGATGCTACACAAGCTGCAGTTTGACATTTCACAAACCTCTATCTTATTCCTATTAGAGAAAGCAAAATTGTCTGGATTCCTCTGGGAAGTAACCAATGCTCACTTTTTTATGGCTGACTGGTACATCTGTCAAATACTTCTAGATAGCAAATAAGTTATTTGGAAGCTTTAATAAACCTTAAAGTCCTCTGGCACTAATGTAAATTTTGCTGATTCTGTTCTGCTCTGAAACACCTTTCCAAACAATTCACTGGCTATGCTGTCAGAAGGAATTCTTCACTATCACTCCGTGCTTGGGGTTTCATGAATCTGACTCCCTGGTAAAGGTATTTTTCATTTCCACTATCTGCTGTCTTATCTGTATGAAGTATACACAGGGAAGCAAAGTGTATTACAAAGGTTACTCTGCAACATCCTTGGTGATGGATGCAGTCAAGAACTTTTTTCCTTTTCTTGGGTATTTGTGTGCACAAGTTTTCTGTGATACCTTCTTGAAAACACTCTTGCTTCTATCACAAGACCACAGAATATGTCACAGGACAGCTTTGTCCTCTATCACAGAGTTTTTAAAGCAATTCTGAGCCCACTGCCTATGGTCACCCGTTCTCTCAAGAACATTGCTACTCAGAAGGTGTGTGATGTTTACAACAGGGAGAGCAGAGGGTGTATGTACACACAGGGAAGTAGTTCTCATGACATTTTCAATCCAAAAGCAAGAGGAAAACACCGTAATTCTCCCAGACTAAGCGTCCTTCCACATCCTCAAAGGCATTCAGAGAAATCTCTTCAAAACACTGCTAATTTACAGCACTTCCCCACCTTGTACTTGAACTGTGGAGTCTCCCATCTCCTCCTGCTGAGCACTGAAGGACAACACATGCAAGTACAGCAAGCAGGAGTATTTATTATTGTTAAGGATGTGTGTAATGGTCTGATAATGATGTGCTGTGTCTGTTGTTTGGATGTCATTAGGAGACCTCTCAGGCATCTCACTGGTAGACTGCAGCGTTACACCCTAAAGGGCATTACTGCAATTATAAAATGTTAACTTCTGAAGAGGAAAATATGCACAAGGGAGAGAAAGTACTGCTAATAGGGAAAGAAAGCATTAAAAAGGAGTAAGAAACTTCACACAGAAAACTCTTAAATTAGTCCAGAAACAACAGATTAAAGGGAAACATTTACATGCACATGTAGACATGAGAGTCTACCTACTCCTCCAGAATTTAATGAGGTTAAAAGTACTCCATTTAGTAGATATAAAGGTCTACCAAAAAATAGTTGAATTTTTGTTATTATGATCACATACATATATAGTGTCATACACATATGGCACTCCTGAAACCAACAGAGTCTTCCATTATAGAGTGAAATTGTGCCACTTAATGACACAGTGGCCCAGCTCTGTAAAGTGATAAACCCAATTCTATGTGACAAACAGTGCAGATGAGGACTCCAATGCCTATTGCACCAACCTTCCCAATCAATTACAGCATTCAACTCAACCTCTGAATACGCCTTCACCTGTCTATAAAATGCCTGCAGCATTTACAACTCTGAGGGCTCCAACAGAGAGAAAAACACAAATTCATCTACTCTAACTTCCCACCACAAACCCACATCACTGCTTCTTGTCCTCTCCCCCTTTGGAGCCCAGGCAACAGAAACAAGACTTGTATTTCTTCTCTAAATCCATGCTATGAACAGCAAAAGCAGCAGATCAAGGAACAGAATGAATAAATAAAAGCTCACCAAAGCTACAGGCTGAATTTTGGGGATGAATTCCTCTCCTCCTTCTTTATGGGATTTTTTAAAAATATTTTCTCTTAAGCACTATAATGATGGATGATGAATGGAACAGTTATCTGAGCACTGGAAATGCTTTGCTACTGACAAGTCAAATAACCCTTCTGTGGTTCAGGGTACCAATTCTGGAGTAGATCTCCTGGAGGCCTGTCAAGATAACAGTATCTCCACACCAACTGTTGGCAGTGGGATTTTTCATTATATATGTCACTGAAGTACAGAGGGAAGCTCCTTACCACAGAAATAAGGGGATGAAAACATATTTTTTCTGAAGATTTTCAGCACTGAGAGTGCCATATTTCAGGGTAAAACATGAATGACAAATCACAGTATTTTGATCCATGAGAGCACGACATTGAGAGGAAATTAGCACAGTTTAAGATCTGGAGCAAAGGCAGCAACGGCCCCAAGGGAGCTGCCTGCCTTGGCACAGCACAGCTGACACTTCTGTCCTTGTTTTGCAGGGCTTCAGCTCATGATCTGCCTCAACAGGCTCCCTCTAGACCTCCCTAAAGAAAGGGGATCCTCAAATTTCCATCTCTCATATGGATGAGAAATGTTTCCCCCATGGCAACACTTCCCCAGCATCAGAGAGGGTTCTGGGGTTAGAACAGAAAGAGAGAGGAAGATGAAAGCCCATCTCTAGATTCTCCCAAAAGAAGGAGTTTAAGCCATTTACAGGACAGCCTTCAAAACATTTTCCATCTTAACCCCTTCCTGCCCAAATGACATTGCAGCAGACCCACAACTATGAATTTGTTTCACATCCTAGGAAATCTTTTAATGTCATTCTCTGCTCCACATTCATACCACTCAATATCTATTTTAAATGCATTAACTATAATGCAAGTGACATATCTAAACAATGCATCCTTTGGCTAGCAGAGCTTATTCCCAATTTACAGCCAATCTTCATTGCCACAAATCCCACCTAGCTGCGTTCAAACAAATGAAACTCAAACCCCTGGAGAGGATACAACTCTAAGGTTTATTACAGTGGAGATTAAAATTCAATATTGCAGCAGAGCAAATTGTCAAAATGCTGCACAGCTTTAGCTACTCTTTGCTTAAAGAAGCAGATAACGGTAAGTTGGGTTCAACAGTTTTATTGACATAAATTCTATTAGTTGAGGGCTCTGAAGGAAGAACTGATGCTTACGCCTTGCACTTCCAGAAACTGCGTACCCAAAGTGGTTTTCTTTATTTTTCAGGAGACTAATGCAGCTCAACCTGCAGCACAAGGCATGAATAAGTCACTGTGTGGCTGAGAGCCTGTGCTGGCATTACAAAGAGAGCAAAGGTCTGGATACCAAGTGCCCTGAGGAAGTGATGTAGGTAAGTTTTATGTAAGGAAGCCCTCCCCTCATGGCAGGTTCTGGAAGATAATAAGGCTTGTTGATAACGTGCTGGTTTTCTCAGTGAAAACCTTTCCATATCATCTGGGCCTCTTGGTAACACACCCTGCAAAGCCTCAATGATAATGAGAATCAAATCAGATCATACCATACGTGGTCTTGGACAAATGCTTTTCTCCTTGTCTTTAGCACCACAATGAAAACCAGTGAAAATTCCTGCTCTGGAGGGTGAGCCAAGGAATTTAATGCTGGGCCAGTCCCTCAGTCATGTCAGGTCTTTCTCATACACCATGTGGTTTTGTGATACAGAAACTAAGATGTATCATCCTAAGTTTCTTCTGCTAAGCTGCTTGAAATGTGATGAAAATAAAAATAAGAATCAATGTTCAAGCTTTAATTAAAATTTAGCCAAACCACGTGGAGGCCATGAAATCAACTTGCACACCATTACCCCCATCAATTTACAGCCCTGCCCAGCTTTTACGCATCTCAGAACCACAGCAGGCAATCAAAACAGCACAAAAAGTCTCCCACATCTTTATTACTTTGCCTTTAAAGGAAGTGAACATTAACATATTCATGCTGCAATTACAGGGTGATTTTTCTCCCCTTGTCTGCCCTTTTTACAGAGGATTGCTCCCACTCTCCTCACCCCAGTTTTACCATGGGGGAGTATCACTGAGTTTGCTGGATTTAGTCTTCTTTTGCAGCAGAGAAAAGGTGACTGAAATCAAGACCTGCATTTATTTATTTCAAGATCTCTTTCCTGCAGCCAATAAAAACAAACACAAAACCACTCACTCCTCACTCCATTTTCTGTGTTTAATTTCCAACCCATGTAAGATACAAGTTTGGTAAGTTCATCTCCCTGGGCTGGAATGACCTCTGTAAGAAAAACAACATTCAGACCATTATTTGATAGCTTTGTCTGCATCCACAGCAACAGAATGAAAACACATGAACCATTCCCTCTGTTGGCTGATGCTCTCTGATGAGCAGTGGTCAGTCACATTAATGGGACAAAACTCCCAGCTCAAACTTATCCAAGCAAGTAAAGTAACCTCTTGAGTTCTTTTTTATGATTCATATGCTAGAATTTGTAAAACCACAAAATGTCTTGAGCTGCAATCACTGAAGTAGAAAATATATCTATGGCTGTCAGATAAATTTATTTTCAGCTGTGAAAAAAATATATTGCTATCTCACCTAAGGCAGTATCCTGGCACCCCAAATACACCAGCCAATAGCCCATTGGTCTAATTAGTATTTCAAAGATATTACAAGTGACCCATACATGAAATGTGATGGTGGTATTTGTGAGTAGATTTGAAAGAGCAGTGTAAACCCATGGACTTTTATTACAAAGAAATAGAAAGATTACACATCTGGATCTCTGCAAAGGGGTGCAGAAGGTCACCAGCAATACCACCTATGCAGTCAGAGATGTTTGTACCACACAGTGAGAAACTACAGAAATACATTCCCACACAGTGGTTTCCTTGCAATTCACTGTGCCCACCACTTCTTACATCCCACATCCATGGAAAACACACACCAAGGCCCTAAGCAAACCAGCAAATATCAGGGGATCTTTAATAGCACTCATTAAAATCTGGACATTGTTTTTTCTATGACACACAAAGAACTCATATACTGTCCTCTGGCTGTGCCACTCCATAGGTCACCTTTTTTCCATGTCTTTGAAAAACTTACTTAGTCCTTTTGACTTCCAGTTCATTCACTCCCTTCTGAAAGAATCTGCTGTTCCCTCCATACATCCAGACCTGAGGAAACTGTTACAGGAAACCTCAGGCATTGGAAGCTTTGCAAGAAGCCAGTCCCAGAACCTTCCAATCCCTGCTCTGACCCTGGAAAGCCATGATGGTCTCCTCCTGCTGATGGGAGGTCCTGCTTCCTGCAAGGCTTTATCAGGATCTTTTGTCTCAGGAGCTTTGTGGCATATTAAGGCATAATTGCTTTTTTACTGATATTCAAATGTCAGAACTTTAATCCATTACATCTTACAAAAGAATTCAATTTTCATGTCAGATAGAAGATCTCCGTGGTGTTTCAGGTTCCTGACCCATGGGAGGGGGTTGGAATAAGATGATCTTTAAGGTCCCTTCCAATCCAAACCATTCTGTGATTCTCTGATTCTAGGTTAAAAGACATTTTAAGGAAGATAAGCCTGAACTTCAAAAAAAAAAAAACCCAACCCATTATTAGAAACCAGAGAGACACAGAAATAAATCTGTTTTCCCAGTTTTAATTTATTAACTCCTCAAAAGCCATTTAAAAAGGCTTTATCTGAGAAGGGGCTGTACTCCACATGCACACTTTTTCCATGGGCACATGGCTTGTAATCGAGGGAGGTGTAGTTAACACACATTTGGCTAATGCCTCATTCCAAGCTACTTCCCTATCCACATGCTCCCTTAGCTGTTCCTCTTCCAGGGAGGGATGCAATGAATACCTCAGGTAAAAAACAAAATAGCACTATTCAAGATGGTGATAATGGCACATTTAAATCAACACCTGGCAGAAGTACCTGCAGATGAGACCGAGTCATAAAAGACAAGACTGCAGCTACAGCATTTCCCTCAAGGAGTGGAATGCTGACAAAGTACAATTGCAGAGCTTTGGCACTAAGAAGGCTGATAATACAGGACACTTTCTAAGGAAGAATGTCACCAGCAACATCCTCCATCATTCCACCACGATGGCACTGCTGTGAGACAGTGTCAAGCCTTGTGGAGGTTGCACATTAGTAAATAAAAAAATGGGAGCAGTCCTCAGCATCGAGCATGGAACTAATCCCTTGGCTCCAAAGTCATCAGCTATTGCTTAGCTGCATATCAGCTTTTCTAATGCACTGCCTAAAAGCTTGAAAATATCCCAAATCTGTATCAAGAGGTAGGGGGAGAAGGCATTGAGGCCACTTTTTAACAGTGCTTTTTCACAGCCATCAGGAGACTTGCACTATGAGACTGCAGAAGAAGGTTTTGACTATAAAACTTACAAAAATGAAATAATCAGCTGCATCTCTTAGATAGAACATGAAATATACATTGATATATATGGCTGGGATTATATTTATTCCTTACAAGTTTAAATATGAAGCTTAACTAAACATTACTCAAACACACATGATTCAGACCATGAAGTCATTAAATTCTATTATTCCTCCACTAAGGTCAGAACTGGGGCTGCAGAGCATCATGAACTAGAAACTCAGGAAATTCTTTAATCTAAACTATCCTGACCTTGATGGCAGCACACAGCCACAAATCCAACCATTTCAGCAGAGCATTCATATTATGATAATACCTTTTATATACATTTATGGACATAATGCACACACAGACACAGTGCAGCAATAGTAGGGCCCAACTCTCTGTGAGTCTGAGACAGGAGGACACAGGGGAGCTACTTGCTGGAAAATGCAGAACAGACAGCTTTATGGTCAAAAATTATGTGCTAAATTGTGTCATCCAGGTCCCTAACAGGAGTGAAGCTTGAGACATAGATCTGCTTTTGCAAGTGAGCATCCACTGCATGGGAAAGCTTATGATCTCAATAAAAAAACATTCCAAATTAGAAAATAAAAATTCTAGGAATTGAACTGTACTGCTCTTCCTTTAATGCTGCATTCCAATGGAAATATTAGTATTTTCTGCAGAAAAAAAGGCACCTAATGAGTCAGAGCCAACAGCTTTCAAAACATCCCCAGCACCTGTTTTGGACTTGTTTGCTTCATTGTTTTCTTTCTCTCTGCAATGTTTAAATGGTGCTCTTCAGCACAGATCCATCCCTTTCAGCTCATTCAAGCATGTAGCTCTACTCATGCCATGGAGAGATGGTCACACTGTCACCCTTCCAGCCTTAAACTCTCTTAACCTGAATGCTGGCAATACCTGGAAATGGAAATGTAGAGCCAAAAGAAATTGTCTTTCATTAAAATATATAATTAGAGATTCTTTTTAAACATTGGGGAAAAAAAACCAAAAAAAACTGTCTCCTTTTAGATTAAGAGTTTCTGCTTCTTTGACTTGAAACAAAAAGCATCTGTTTTGGCAATCTCCCACCACAATCATACATTAGCTGCTAAAAACATCTTGAAAGGCACAAAATTAAATGAAACACATCTGGAGCCAATTTGGACATGTATTTGTTTTCTAAACAGTATTAAATTCAAATCAGTATCTTGAAATGATAATATAAGCACATCAAAGTCAATAGAAATAATCAGAAATGGCCTTATTCATACCATGATTACTGTCTGTATATTCTTATTAAAATACTGGTGATTGTAACTCCTAAATAACTTTATGGAGCTAACAGATCAAAAAATCAGACTGAAATTAAAACTAGGAATAAAGGCAAGTCATTCAGTGACTCTATCCAGCCCATCTGCAAGAGGGGAAATACTTCAACATCCATTCAAGTCATGGCTACTTGGAGCAGACAGGAAACATCCTTCTATAAAATCTGTAGGTTATTGATTCCTCTTTAGTGCAATTATTCAGACCCAGGAAAGATGCTAGCCTGTAAAATGCAGTCTGTAGAGCTGTGCTCTCTGTAACACACGTTTTATGTTTCTCCTGAAACATAATCCAGGTTGTTGATACTGAGCACAGCACAAAGGCAACAGCTCAGTGTGTGATGCCTGTCAGTGTCACCATTCCCATCTCTATACTGGAGTAAGCAGGTGTGCACACTGCTCCATGTCAGTCCCACTCCTCTCAACGCTGCTCAACTGTGCTGAGGAAGAAGAGGATGTGATCAGGGCCACAATGAGGCACTGGGACCCACCACACCCCATTCCTGTCCACATACACAGCCCCTGCTTCCCCCAGCTTGAGCCTTGGGCTATCTTCAAATCATCAGGACATTCTCAGAGAGCTGCCTTTCGTTTTAGATGGTCATGATTCTTTTTTGAAAAAGCACAACTTATGGGTTGAGTCAGTCTTGGTGGCTCAGAAGAAAGGTGCAATTCTGTCAACTGCCCTTTCAAGGTGCAGGAGATGTGGAAAGCATAAAACAAATCAAAATATCCCCCAATATAAAACCCTTTCCTGTGATGATGGCTCCTAATGAGGTTCAGAGGCAGCCAGGGTGCCAAACATGTTAGAATGAAACTTTCTCATATTTATTTCTCCCCAGATCACACTGGACTGAGAAATAAACAGAGATAACTCAAGTTCATAATCTGGTCTGCAGAAAACAGCATAGATAAAACAACAGGACCATCAAAAGGGCAAAATTGCAGGTAAGACAACAAAGTTTTGGAAAACATAGTTGGGAGTATAGAATGAAATATGACAAATGTAACTAATATTGTCAGCAACACTCTCTGGTGGCTGGATACTTTCTGCAGTGCTTTTCCCCACTGCTTACAAATAAAACATTAAATTAACAGAAGAATAAAAATACACAGTTCAATGTCTGTTCACATTAATTCAGGGAGTTAAGACACATAGGGATTCAGATGATCTGTGTGGACCAAGACAGACATTTCCCAGCCCAGCAGCTGGAATAAAATTTATTAGTAAAAATGCTCCAGTCTTGCAGGGTAACAAACTTGCAGCAGTCTTCCTGTAGAGACTTTTTCCATCCATTTATTCCCAGGGATATTGGGCTTTCCCTGGTGCAACCAGCCACCATGGAGAGATAAAGCATCCACCTGACCTGACCCAGCATCCAGCACCCTCTGTTGCTGCCACATTCATGCTAGAGCAGAGGGTTTTACAGACGCCAGAAACGAAGCAAAGCAAGATCAGGAGGATCTAGCCCACACACTAAAAAGTCTTCAGAAAAGTCTTTTGTTCTTCCACCTTTATTTCCAGCTCAAGAGCATCTCTTTTATCTAGACAATGAATAAGGAGCCATATAGTAATTCACAGCTGCCATTCCTGACCTCTGAAACAAATCTGCCACTAGAGGAAATCCAGTGCTGACTTCCAGCAGCTGGCTCCTCCTGTGCAATGACACAAAGAAGTGGCTGTTCTCAGAGCACTGGGACATAATGAGCTCATCTACAAATCCTTTTACATATAATGTCTCTCTATCAATTCTCCAGTGTCTCACGAAATTCAGCTCTAGTCTTGACCTTCCACAGACAACCACAACAGGGTCTCAAATTTCATGAAAACCATCATCCAGCTCTGCACCACTGTTGTGCAATTTGGTTTAAATTAGTCAGAAAGTTCATGACACATTACAGAGCACACTGCATTGGTGTCCAGCTATTGAAAACCAGCTGTGAAAGATCCATGATATTAGGAAGACATTTACTTGAACTGCAGTGAGGCACCAGCACTCACCATGGAGAAGCTGTGGATACCCCATCCCTTGAACAGAACCAGGCCAGGCTGGCTGGGGCTTGGAGCCACCTGGTCTAGTGAAAGGTGTTCAAGCCCATAGAAGAGGGGGTGGAACTAGATGTTCTTTGAGGTCCTTTCCAACCCAAACCATTCTAGAATTCTCTGTATCTGGCCATTGAGAACCTCAAACCAAGGTCACAGAACTCTAAGTCCCAGCTCCCTGCACAGAGCACAGCACAAGTTACTAAGGGACTATTGTTTCCAAGTTGTTCTTTGCACTGGTATCTCCCCTGGAAAACCAGAGATAAAAAAGCTGATAAGGATATGGTTTCCTTATCAGTGTGTGCATTACCCTGTGCCTGCAAGGAGCCAGCTATTGCTTTGTTTTCCACTTAATCCGGAGATATTATCAACAACTTAATATATTTGTGGCATCAGAAAACAACCAAGGGTCAGCCAGGGCTAACACTTCGCCTCTTCCATTGATTATCTATTCATGGGATTGTAAAGAGAAAGTCACGCAGACAGGAAGGGAGAGCACTTCTCTGGATGTGATTAGAAATATGCTGCTTTCAAAATGACTATAAAACTGAACAGCAAGAGAAGACTGTACTTGATCAAAGAAATCAAGAAATGCTACTGTGGCCATTCCTTCTGTGTTTCAGAACTCACTTTATTCATAACAACCCACACTTTCTCCAGAGATTATGCACGCAGGCTTTACACATGCTCAATTCAGATAATCTGGAGAGATTTTTCTTAAAAATAAATCTAACCCAAGACTTTTTTCGGAGTTTTCCATTCAGTGAAAGCAGCTGCAGGTTGGCACCACACAAAGTACATGAACAGCTGCCCCCCTCCTCAAAGACAGCACAAAATTCACAATACTGAAAGCAAAGTTGAGTTAAAACAGTGTTCCTTGAAAGATGCATCATATTCATGAGATAGAAAATTTCCTCATAGGGAGGGTTGGTCAGCCTTGAACAGGCTGCCCAGGGCAGTGGTGGAGTCACCAGCCCTGGAGGCATTTAACAGATGTGTGGCACTTGGGTCTTGGTTTAGTGGTAGGCTTGCCAGTGGCAGTGCTGGGTTAATGGCTGGACTTGATGATCTTGGAGGGCTTTTCCAACCTCAGAAACTTTATGAAGTAACACAACATTCCAACCTTAGGCAGCAAAAGGACACCTAGGAATAGGATGCATCTTCATCTCTCTTTAAAGAATACATGCAAGAGGGTCCAAAGAACAAAACAAAACAAAAAAACACTAAAAACCACTCCCCCCCCCAAAAAAAAATAAAAAATAGAAGTTTGGCATACAGACCTATGTGCTTTACCAGGGGAATTCCCCACAATGAATTTATGTCACACTGGTGCAAATTAAAGGCAAACTGTTCTCTAAACATTCACTCTTCAGCCCTGGTCACATCCTGGCATCTCCTGTTCCAGGGGGGTTAAGCTGAAGACTGGAAAGTGTTTTCTCTTGCTAACTTTCCCCTGGCAATCCAAGCAACAAGGCTTCCTGAGGTAAATGATATACTTCAGCTGCTTATATCGCTTTCCCATTTTCAGATCTCAAATCAGATTTGGGCACTGTTTTCATTATCAGCACAGGAAAGTGTCTGAGTGATTCCCATCCCAAATCCATCAGGACATGTGTCACTCATCCCTAGTGCAGTGACACATGCTGTGGGTATGCAGGCTGCTGCTCCAAGCATTTCATCTATTTCTGCCTCCGGGCTGCTTCAAATGAAAAAATATTCTATGCACAAATGGTGCATTGCTGTGTGCAGAGCTGTCAGTTGTATTTATTTCACAAGCAGTTTAAGACATGATGTGAACTGCACTGCTGGTGAGATTTTACTACAACCTATCAAAGACTTAAGCAGACACCATCTATAACTACACCCTTTCATCCTCACCCCCACTGACTCACACTCCCTGTTCCAGCAGCGAGCACAGCCACAGCTTCCAAATCCCCCCTCTGTCTGCAGAGCCATTATTTGGGCACTGATAGAAACAAAACCTCACCAGGAGAAACCCAAACTTGAGATGGTCAGTCAGCAAATCCAGGAGGAGTTTTCACTGCACAGGGGACACCAAACCCAAACCCACGCCCTGCATGTTACCACGTGGTAACCTGTGACTACTGGAAGAATAACAGATATGTCAACCTGAGGAAGTACTAAAGTGTCCACAAGAATTTGGCAACAGCTACTAGGACCCATCTGTGTACTGGAAAGCCAAGGGCTCCCCAGACTCACTCCTGCCAAGTAATTCCATTTTAATAAAGGTTGATTTGGGATAAGCCTGCAGAATCAAATGGCAAAGCTCCGCTGTTATACTAAGGCTTACAGAGATATTAGGAATTATATCTAGTACTCTGTCTGAGCTCACTGGGCACATGGCATTGATTTCCAGGGCAAAATATGACACATCAGTTACTTTTTTCAGGCTTTAGGGACGTGGGGTGGAAAACCCAAGGGCTCCTCCATGAGCATCAGCCTAGAGCACTGGCCTGCAGCTTGGTTTGCTGGAGCTTTACTCCTTCTCCAAAAGTAAAGAAAACACTTAGCAAAAGTGTTTTAGCTTAGGCTATGACCCCAGCAATTTCTCAGGATATCAAATATCAACAAGTCCTCAGAAGAACCAGGAAAAACCACCTTCAGCTGTGGCTTTCAGCTGAGGGGTATGAGCAATTAAACCAGAATCCATTCAAATGATGAGGCATTAGACAGAGTACACGATGCTGTAGACTTACTTTGTATTAAGAATGTATTTTGCTATTTCTACATGTGAATCCAGTCTGAAAAGAAATATTTATTTATTTAGTTAATATTAAGGGATTCAGATGGTGTTTCAAAGCAGCTCCTTAAAAATGTAAATTTGCCTGCAAGATATGAGGATACATTTTACACAAACATATTCGCATTTCATTTGCTAAGTTCCATTTACATTGGCTATTTCACATATTTACTGCAGCACAATTGTAAACCTACATCCTTACAGTATGTAAATATTTACTTATTCATATTGCCTCCTTCCCCTCTTACTCTACCATGTCTTTAAAACATGTGCTCAAACGCAGCAGTTGAGATTCCTGTGGGGTTTATTTACATCCAAGAGATGATGGGCATGGAAAGGATACAGTCCTCCTGAGGAAGAATGAAAGCATCATCTTCTGTAACACCCCACTCTCGCTCTGCATGTCTCCAGCATGTGTGAGAATTCTGTGCTCCCTCAGCATGTGCCTTTTTGCACGAGACAAGCAGATTTTGATGTCAGTCAGCACAGGAGATTTCCCAGCACCCTACAGATGAACTCTGGGTTTCCCCACACACACTGCTCCTGAGGCTCCCCACAGACCTGCTGCTTTCAACACCAGCCACACATCTGCTGCTGCTGCTTGCTGAGCATGGACAAATTCAGCTGTGCTGAGCCTGGCAAGGAGCTTTGCTTCCAGTTGAGATGCCTTCAGTTGCTTTTCACATCACAGATTTCCTGTTGCTCCACAATCAGCACATCTCTGCTGTTAAGCTCTCCCAGAAAAAAAACTGCAGCTTCTTGAATTACAGAAAAAAAAATTTTTAAAAGCATGGTGAAGATGGGGAAGAGAAGAAGTGAGGAGGGAAGAGAAGAGGTAAAAGAAGGAATCAACCAAGCCACTCTTCCTTCTCTCCTCCAAGCATCTTGGATACACCTTCTTGTATGTCATTTCTGTAGAGGTACAAGCCATCTCTAATGGATCCAAAGTGACCTCAGACACTTGTGGTGCTTGGTCTGTGGGGGTTCTGCCCAAACTATGTGTGCTTTGGAACTGGAATAAGCAGTTGCACACACATTGCACTAAATGGTATTACTTTACATCCAGTCTTTATATTACTCTGATTTCCTACCTGGAAACTTCTACTCAGTAAATTTAAGTTCAAGTTTTGGAGGTTGTTTCCAACAGATGGCAGAAAATTGGGAAAAGTGCCAGCTTTTCCTTTGCAAAAGCTGGCTGCTAAAGCTTCCAAAGACAGCTCTGAGCATCTCTGCTTGCAACTGTCACAGCAAGAAATTACACAAAAGGTACATAAAGGGGGTTATTGAAGCATGCAAGCTTTGGAACTCACTGAGGAAAACGTGCATACTTTTAAAAACAACAAATAAGATGGTTTTAAGTTGCAAAATTCACAGAGCTAGTTTGCAATGCTCACCTGCAGCTTTTAGAAGCTTTTTCATGAAAGGAGAATGTGCCTCCTTCTATTCTTCTGCCTCCCTTGTCTTGTAGGGAAATTTTGATTTTTAACTTAAGAAGAGCAGTAGTGCCTCAAAGACCACAGCAAAGCACAGGATGCTAAAAAAAGTGGCAAAAGGAAAAAAAAAAAAGTGGAGATGGGGAAAAGAGGTCAATGAGGTAGGAGGAAAGCACAGGTTTTCCATGGTGAGCAGCAGGCCAGAATCCCACCTGCTGACCAAGCTGCTAAATCCTTGCCACCTGTCTGCTTACATAACGCTTCCTCCAGCTTCTATCTAACAGCTTGAAAACTGGTATAGAACATCAAAGTCTAAATCAGTGCTTCATGCTGACACACCATATGTCAGCATGTACTTAGGCAGTCACCAGAAGTGTTAACAGCAATTATTTAAAAATTTTTAGTTTATTCATACAGAGAATTCCTACTTGCATTGGCTCAAATCCTCCAAGACTTTTTTTTTTTATGAGCTGCAGTTTCCCTCAATTTTCAACCTGATTTTGTGGTCTTTAACTATTTTAATTTAATTTTGGTTGAAAACAATGTACTTTATTACTGAGGTACTCATTTACTGTGCTGTTTTTAGGGGAAATTACTTAATGAAACTAAAATGAAAAGGTTTTCCTCCCAAGCATGGCACCTTTTCACTGTTCTCATGTTTCTGCAGAAGTAAGAAGACTGTCCTGTCTCCTGATGCTGCTGTTTAGAACATCTGACCACCACAGCTGGGAACAGCATCCACAGAAAACCAGTAAAAAAGCCCTTGGTGCATTTAGGCCTTTTACCTGAGAGCCAGGTGGAAAAAAAGCTGCACAGAAGAGCCTTTGTTCATTGTGTAAAGTCTCCACCACTCAGCTTGATGCTTTTAAGTCAATTGCTAAAGGAAAAAAATTATAGTGCATAAATCCACACAAGGAATTGAAAATAAAAATAAGGGAGCAGAAGGGAGAGCCCATTCCCACAGACTTTTCTCCAGTGGCACAGGCAGACCTGGGCAGCTGCAGTCAGCATGGACACAGGCTCTCCCTGGGACAAAGACAGCACAAATAAAGAAAAGCTAATTAGAGTAATCAAGTAGGGAACAATTTAGCAGCTAATTAAAATACCAAACTAATCATAATTTCTTCAAAACAGTCTGGTAAAAATGGGTCAATAACACCCAAAAAGAAAAGAAATAGCCTGTTTTGTCTTTATTTGGTGCCTTGCACTGCACACCTAATGCCACCTGCCTGCCAGGGTATCCATGTCACAGCCAGATCCCTGAACTGGATTCTGGATCCACCAGACCAAAATTTCAGACCAGTCTTGCATCAAAACTGCCGATCCCTCATCACACAAATAATATACAGAAAAGTAGAAATCAGCCTAAAACAGAGAGCATGGCAGTTCTCCTCCCTGCTTCACACTAATAAAATTGACTTTTCCATTTGTCTGCACCTTTTGCTGTACGGAGCAGCAGTGCAGGGCTGGAGCAGAAGGTTTTATAGGAGCCAGTGGGAGCAGGGAGCCACAGTGGCACTGGCTTCACAAAAACCTGTTTGTGTCATCTGTTATCCTTCCAGCTCCTCAGTGCTTTTAAAACTTGGGGAGAATTCAGAGTACTGAAAGGCACAGACAGAAAAATACTCCTTCCAGTTTCTGTCTGTACTAAATTCCTACAAACAGCCCTTATTCACAAAAAGCTCTTTCCATCATGCTTTCTTCATCAAAGATAACTGTAAACTAATGGTGGAAATACAACAGCAATAAACCAATAGCTGATATTTTACTTGCCCTGTGCTTTTTGTTATGAAATATTTGGGGGGTTGTTTTTTCCTACTCTAACAAGCATCAAGCCAAATGCAATAATGAAGGAAATTTAAGACTAACATCTTCCAAAATGCTTGGGAGTTTCCTCACAAAGAATCACTGAATCATTAAGGTTGGAAAAGACCTCCAAGATCACTTCACAATATTTACTATTCATGTCAGAGTAGATTAGCTTTTTTTTGTGTTGAACTTTTTAAAAAAGATTAACTTAAGTGTTAACATGTATCTTAGAAAAATGCACTTCATGCAGTGTAGAAAGGCAGAACTTACCAGAGAAACTAATTCATAAATAAAGCTCCTGTTTACTCAGTATTTGAACTGTCTCAAGAGGGATAAACCTCACCTGGCTTGGGTTTAGACAGCAGCTGCTCACTCAAAAGCTCATACAAACCAAGACTGTTAGAACATTACTTCTACTAGACTGCTAAGTATTTTCTTCAACACACTAAATTAGATTATTTTTTTACCTTTCTTTGAACAGATATTTTAGAAGGTTTTCCAACTCCATTATTCAAAAGCCACAACAGTCCTGCCAAAGGATACAATGAGCAGCAGCCATCTGCAATGCTGGAATATAATTTCCAATGCCCTTAAAAATGCTCTTCCTGCATTTTAATTAAATATCGGTATTTATTTTTTGAAAACAACAAATATTCATAATCCTATTCCCAACTTCCTTTGGATTTATTGATTGCAAATGCCTGTTGCCATGAGGCACATTTTTGAATTTGGGTAAAGCCACTGTAGGCTTTTTACACTTCAGGATACAGCTGAGGAAGACCCTGAGCCACCTCATCCTTTCACTGCTGATGCTCTCCTCTGTCCTGCACTGATTTTTAAGCCCCAGTTTCCATTTGTAGTTTATCTTTCCTGCCTGGCACTCCAGCAGCAATGCTCAGCTCTGTGACTGACCAGCCCCTTTACACAGACACTGAAATATGGCTAAAAAGATCTGTCAGGATTGCTGCACTTCTCAGGGGCTGACTCCTGTTTGTGCTTGTTTAGAAAATTCCCTCAAAGAGCATGTCCTGCCTGACACTGGGAGTATGGAAATGTCTGCTGAGTTACCAAAAGGAGGAGAAAATTAAAATAACAAACAAATGTGGAAAACCACAGAAGCTTAAAAAAACCCCAAGAACTATGATACGCCTTTCGATTATCCTATAAATAGCCCACACTTTATCCTGTACAATGATTTCACATTCCCAGGTCAAACATTTCATGAAGCATTTTGCAAATGTGGCTCCAGGCTGTTTTCTGATCCAACAAACATTATGAGATGATGTGAATGAAATGTCAGTAAACAGGTTAAAGATATCTGGAGATGCAGTAATTCTACCCAATTACTTTGAAATGTCAGAGTTATCCAGCTCCTTGCTGGGGACGATGGCTTTCTCTGGAGCTTTTCCAAGGAGGAGGAAGACAAGATTTGGGGATTCAACACTGCTTCTTTTCTAAATATTGTTAGCATTTTATGTATGTTAGTGTCAGTAAAAATAAGTTATCTTCATGATACTCAGTTATTGCAAAAGAACACTTGCCAATGGGAAGCTAACTTCAGAAGGACAGCATTCCCTGAGCTCAGGTTACCAAAGACTTGTGTCAACAAGGCAGTACAGATGAGATGCCAGTACAAACTAGATCCATGTTCATGGGTGTAACAGCATCAAACAGGATTATGAAGCATTTATTTACTACTTCTCCAATTCTTCATCTTCAATGAAGGTGACTGCAAGGAAGTGTTAAGTAGATAAATGCACAAAGATTGAAAAGACAACAGAGAATAAAAAAAAGAGATGTCTGTTCATATAACATTTTGAAAAACACCTCAGCCCAGTGCAGAAAATAAATTTTAAAAAGAAAATTACAAAAAGATACAGTGTTTCTGAAAACATAAAAAGAAGCAATTTGAAGAAATTCAATCTATTAGGAAATTGCCATCAATTTCAGAAAGTGGTGAAATGTGACTAAAAAAAAAAAAAACACCTGCCAAAAATCCCATCAGGCCAGAAAGAGGATGGATTTGGGAGAAAACTGCTCAGGAGGACAAGGCTACAATGATTTTCCTGGGCTGGTTGTAGCTGGAGCACCCCTGTGCACTGCCTGTGCCACCTTTAGCAAAGGAAAACAAAGCATTTCTGTTTTAAAAGAGCCAAAGGAATTAGCTTTAACTGACAAGCCCAGAACAGCAGCCTGCAACCTGTTCACATTTCTAAAGTGAGCCCAGAGTAACTGCACTCCAATTTTCCCCAACTCATTATGTAAAATAAAAGCTGGCTGAAAGCCAGTGTGGGGCCACCAAATGCCTTCATTAGCTTTCAATTCTGCTCCAGTAAAAATGCAGCCAAAATCTCCTGGGTTCAGAGAGGCTGAAAATTTCGCCTTAACAGCCTTTTACTTCCTCAGCACTGTACAGCTTCAGCAAGATTTTCTGACAGTTAGTTTGGACCTAACAGGCCATTTCCCCATTAACACAAAATACAATGTGTCCAGGAGTATTAAGCATTTTCCACAAGGCCCTGTTTTACAGTCACTCCAAGAATGACAATGCCAAATTATGTATCTAAGACAGATGTTTTCCAAATGTGCTGAGCACCTCACTTAAATGTTGGATGCAGAGCTCTTCCAGAATGCTGTAAGGGTTGCACCAGCTGCATTTAGATAGACCAACTCCTGAGTTTCTGCTTATGGGAAACTATTTCTAAGGAAAAACCGCTCAAGAAAATGGGCACATCCTGCACATGCCTATGGGAGGGTGAAGGATTAAGTCTGATGGTAACCAGTGAAGGGAACAGATGTGAAAGGGATGGGAAGCTGGGGATGGAGAGGTGCAGTGCTGTGAGCACGAATTCACAGAATCATCATAAAATGGTTTGGACCAAAAGAGACATTAAAGCACATTTCATCCAGTTCCAACACCCTGCCAATGAGCAAGGACACCTTCCCAGGTTGCTCCAAGCCCTGTTCAACCTGGCCTTGAACACTTCAAGGGACAGGGCTGCCACAGCTTCTCTGGGCAACCTGTGCCAGGGCCTTACCACCCTCACAGGGAAGAATTTCTTCTGGAAAACCAATGTCTGCCTTCACTGATAGCATGAGTCCACAGGAAAGAGCAGCTCCTTCACCACACACTACTGTGTGTCTGTACAGCTTAAACAATGGAGTGTTTGAGACAGAGATGGTGCTCCACTCTGAGGGGACCAAAGTCTTTCCCCTCCCTTCCAGACCCTGCCCAGAAGCACCTGAACCATGTAACACCCACCCCACAGCCTCACAGTGCCACAGCCCTAGCACAGCTCACAGCGAGTTCACAGCACTTGGAGTCCTTGAGCTGATAGGTATTCATGCCACTTCATTTTTTTTTTTCCTAGTTATTCTAGAATTCAAATATAGATACTTGAACACTGGCCATATGAGAACAGCACTGCAGCAATTTTATTTTAAGACTATTTTACAACTCAAGCCACAAGAATGCAGCAGAACCCAGAGTACAGTTACTCTTCAAAAACTTACACATTACATGGGACATGCCAACCAAAAGATCTGTATTTCTAAATCTTTCCCTCAGCACAGCTTTGATCCAAAAAACAGACCAAATATCAGAGATTCCTGCAAGCCCTCAAGAGATGCAGCTATTGCTTCCAGTTTATCTGCAAGGCACCCAGGTGCTGTGCCAACAGAGAGCTGCACATGGGTGATCCAGCTGTCTGTCAGTCTTTATTCACAGACAGAACTCTTTACACCAGTTTACTCATGGGCAGGTTATGAGAATCACATTTCCAAACAAGATTTGCTTTAATTGGCTATGCTGGTCCTCCCAGAGGAGTGTTAAGATTGGGCCTGGATAATGATCCCCAGCAAGTAACTGCAAAAGCAAAGTTAAATCTGCTTTTCTACAAATATTCAGGAACATTTGCTCCCTGGCAACACTCCTGTTAGTAAACCAATTTGCTAAAATACTCATGAATAGCAAACTACAGAGCCATGGATACAGTAAAATGCTTACATGTGACAATACAACTAAATATTCACCACAAATATTTTCACAGTATTTGACTTGCTCTAGATAAAATGAAAAAAAACCCAACCTACAACAATGACTAGCACTCAGCATCACAGAGTCCACTGAAAAACCTCTGGTGAGGAGATTGGCTGGTGTTGGACAAGGATGCCCAAGATTGCCCTTTGCCCTCAGGTTTTTTTGTCCAAGCACTGCAGAGGGACCATAAGGCACCAACATCTCCAAACCTGCCACAAAACCTCTTGGTGAGCTGCTGTGCCAGAACAGGTAAATAAGGATTAATAAATAAAACCCTGATAAAATTTCATATATTATTCTGAAATAATTTGGAAAATAAAATCCCCCTCATTATTCCTGTAAAAACAGCAGAACTCTCAACTAAATTGCCAGTGTGGCAGGAAGCAAGGAATAGGAAAGCCCTGACAGATGCAGGAAGAGACAAACCCCATGAACTCCATCCAAACCTCTTCCAGGTGAGCCTTTGTTCAGCCCACCAGGCTATTTGCAGTATAAACAACCCCCACTCAAAAGGTAAATAAAAATGTCTTCCTTTGGACACATCACACCCGTCAACTTTTTACTACAAAGGTTACATTTAAATATTTAAATACTTAGATACATTTCAATTATGAGCTCCCTCTCCATTGCAGGGTTTATTCCTTTTCAATTTTTAACTTAAAGAGCAGAAGAAGCTGAGCTCTGTTTTACTCCAGCACACGGGTTCATTACCATGGGGATATTTTTTTACCACCAAGACCATTATAAGATGAAGAGGTTGCAACTGAACTTGTATAATTCCAGTATTTCCTCTCCCTTCCAGAGCCACAAATCCAAACACTGGTCATCTCTTTATGCCAGGACAGCAGCTGGATGTCTTTCAAACCCTGCTGTCCTGCCTGCCAAGGGCAGCAAAATCCCACACTTAAAGGCAGAACACTCATCTCTGGACCACTTTGGACCAAGAAAGCAGCAATTTCATTCCTGCTTGGGTACAAGGGTTCTGTGCTCTGTAGCTCTGGCCCAGCATACCCCTCCTTGACCCTTGTCAAAACCTATAGAAAAACCAGCACAAGCCAGTGGATTTTATAGGGACAGGGTATTTAGAGTTGGGATCATTTTAACATGAGTTCTGATGCCTTTTTCTCTGACCTTCAGAAAGTCACCAGCTCTTCTCTAGACTGCAATTCCTCCTCTGTAATGGGTGGATTATTTTTTTGCTGGCATGCAAAGGTGTTGTGAGGTCTAATTCATTAATCTTTGTAAAGCATTCTAGGACACTTTGATGTAAAATGTAAAATATTATCAGTAAAGGCCTTCCATTTAAATCTCACCTGGAAACCTTCCTCTTGCTCCTTAATTTGTGATTGATCCCCACTCAATTAGAGGTAATGGGATTTACATGTAGACTCCAGCAGCAGAGCAGACCCCACAGGAAGGTGCCAGCAGGAGCAGCAGGAAGGAGCTGGACAATTGGTACCTGCACTGCTGGATGCTGCACCCCTGGACTGCACTGGGACCACCTGAACCAGCTCTGGGCAAAGGGATGGGGCACAGACCCCCCCCTGCCACCACAGCACCCATTCTTACACAAACCCCCACCCCTACACCAACACCCAGCAAGGACAAGGGGGAATGGCTTCACACTGCCAGAAAGCAGGGTTATATTGGATCTTAGGAAGAAATTCTTCCCTATGGGAGTGATGAGGCCCTGGCACAGGCTGCCCAGAGCAGCTGTGGCTGGACCATCCCTGGAAGTGTTCAAGGCTGGGCTGGATGGGGCTTAGAGCAACCTGGGATAGTGGAAGGTGTCCCTGCCATGGAAGGGGTTGGAACTGGATGAACAGGAAGGTCCTCTCCAACCCAAACCAGTCAATCATGAGTCTATGATGCTCCTACACACTGCCCCCCACACCCCCATTCCTACAACTGCACTGATAATTTACTATGTGCTTTACATTTGAAATTAATCTCTATTAATAAGGTTTTTAGCAAGAAAAAAGTTTCTACCCAAAGAGCTTGCAAGCCATGAGCAGATAGAATAAATCTGCAGATCACTCATTACATCCCTGTGTCAAGTTTTATTATTTGTGGGAACAGTTCCATTTCAGGCAGGCAAGCAAAGGCAGATAACTTCACCCCTGGCACTCTGTGAGCCCCTGATGAGAGAACAGCTTTAACTCTACATGCAAAAAAAATACCTGGGAAATTACAAAGGGCTTTATCAGTACCCCATGCTGTGGAGTGCTCATTTTAACTAGTATTCCCATGACTTCAGGACATCTCTGGCAGGATTCAGCCCTCTCACTCTCAAGTTCTTGCCCTCTAGAAAGAACTGTCTGTTAAATCCTGGCAGAGAGAGGCAGGAAGGGAGTGAAGGCTGGGGGATGCTGGACCAGCTTTTTCCTTGCAGCCACCTAATTGAATCTGCAGCAGCCTGGTATTCCCAGGCACTCAGAATTCCAATTTGCTCCATGGATTTTTATATTGAGCACCTATAAAAATTAGCATTTGTGCTGAATAGCTTTTAATCAGCTATTTTAATCAGTTATTTTTATCTTTAAAGCACTTGTAAATCTCCCTGCCTCAGTCTCCCCTAGCTCTAAAATTTATTCCAGCCATTTTTTTTTTCCTTCATTCTACTTCCAGTGCCCTTTACCGTGATCTAACCATCTTAATCTTTAACGCTTATCTCTGCCTTTTAACCTTTTCAGTTTTCATTTAAAGCAATCTCTCTATCTCTCTCAGATTTGAAGCTTTTTTATTTATTATGAAATTAGGGTTTTCCCTGGCCCCTGTGTCTCCCCACAGAGCTGGAGGTGATCTATGGAGAGTCCCCTGGCATCAAGCTGCATGTTGCTTCTCAAAAGGTGACTTTTGAAGACCTTAAGTAAATCAGTGATTTTTCTATTGATTCAATTTATGTTATTTTAGGGAAATAAAGCTGACTTCAAAAGTATTACAGTATTTGTTTACATTCATTTGAAATTACTTGGCATGGTCCAGTATTTCCTTCCACAGGGAAAACTATGGATGTAGACACTTCATAGAATATTTTAGTTTGGAAAAATACCTTTAAGATAATTGAGTTGGGAAAAAAAGCAGATAAACAACTGTGCATCCAAACTCTTTTCAGGACTGTGAGAGGTTCAGCAATGCAGAAGCTCAGTAAATGTGTCACTTTTTAATCATGACCTTGTCATAGCATGCCACACTTTTCTGGCATTTCCCCAGTTTTACACCACGTAGAGCATTTTGGGAAATTGCTGATGGAATGGTGAGAGCTAATACTAAATGTAATACACTTAAAAAAGCAAAAACTTTCTTACTGTTTCCTACATAAGGCTCTTCAATATTTAAGTATTATTGGAGCTTCCAAATTAATGTACAATAAGCATGAATGTGACTTGCAAAGAAAAGTGATGTGGATGCAGTGAGTTCAGACTGCCACCAAATCCCAACGAGCACGTGTCAGATGCAAAGAGCACACAGAAATAAAAAAAGAAAGAAAACACCCCCTGACATAATGAGTGTTGCAGATAGCAGCAGAAAAGGTGGCACAGGAACTTCCACTGGTAAACACAAACCACCTCCCTGCTTCTCTTCCCACACACTTTAATTTGATCCTCTATCCTCCTCCTCTGCTCCATCCCCCATCACAAGCACTAAGACTGTGCATGAAGAAAAGCTCCATTATCACCTTTCAGCTTTCCTGAAAGTACTGCAGTGGAGGTTCAGCAGAGCCAGGCTTGGAGCAGATGCTCCCCACAGCTACCTGCATCTCATTTCCCTGCCCTCAGGAACATGAAATTGAAACTTGGGCTGCTTCAGAGATCACCTCATGCCAATATTGTCTTCCTCCACACCATGGAGAGTTAGGCTGAGCTTTTCTATTTTCAACATGTGAACAGTTCCTCTCATACTTTATGCTCATGGAGGGCAGCAATTGCTACACAGTGCTGGGTGTTGGCAGGGTCCTCCAGCAAGGGAGCCAGGCTGCCCATTCCATTAACCAAGGGCTTCAGTGACTCCAGTTCAACCAGTATATCCTCAGTTACAAGGGGGAAACAAATTAGAAAAATTAATTCCCATTTTTCTTTTTTAAGATGTTAATACTGCTACTGAAATATCCTTAAATTCCTTTTTTCACTAGATGATACATAATATGAAGCTTTTTGGTTTTATGGGAGATATTATGGTCATACATGTCAGGACTGGAACTGGAGAAGATTAATAGACTGGGCCCTGAATAAGACGAGACAGGTAACAGTCACCAAATAAAACTGTTCATGGGGGTCATGGTCATAAGCAAACGTTACATAATTTCATATTCAGAAAATAAAAAGCCACATCACAGTTACTCCTGCACTCCCCAAATGGCTATTGCCTCAAATTGGAGCTATAAATACACCAAGAATGCTGGATAGGGATCACATTAGATAACATTACTTTTTCCTTCAACATTACTTTCTTTCCTTTTTTAGCTTCATCCATGGTGTGTGTTCCTCCATTTCAGCTTTACTGACTGGAACTAAAATCTGTCACTGGTCTATGTAGAGTCCCAGCACCAGGGAAACAGATGAATTTTTCACCAAGCAGAAGCAGGTAATGGCCCTGCTGAGAGGATTTCCAGTGGGCATAATTCATCTTTTGATTGACCATGTCAAATTCAGTATCCCTTGGGGTATTCTCCCACCTGTGGAATTCCCATTATGGCCATGAGGTCCCCAGCAAAGGTTTTCTATTACTAATGTGTAATTAAAGATGTCTTTTAGTTAGACTTCTTTCTGCTATTTTTGATTCTTTTTCTTATGCTTAGACTTTCCCCACTCTTGTTATTGGCATTTAATTTCCAGTGAAAACCCACCTAAACCAGGGAAATTTCACAACTGACTGTTTACCAAGATTTCCCTTCCATGAATTTCAGGAATGTAAGCATTCAATTTTCTCTTAAAATGGAAAATACTTTTCAAGATCTTAAACCCATTCCTAGAAAATTCCCATTACCAAAGCTAGGAGTGGACTAGCAGTCCCTTGTTCGTATCCTCACATAAATCAATGGAATTTCCATAATTTACCCCACAGATTGATGCAGTCTGTTTATTAGGTGTAAAGCTATCAATCACATTTAAGAGCAGTCAGCCTGAAAAGCCAGGTAAAATTGATCCCTCCCCAAAAGACTAAGTGGAGGGAGCTGAAAAAGCGGTGTGGGAATAGAAAGGAATCCCTCTGGAATTCAGTTTATTAGGAACTGTACCAGCTCTACTGACAGCCAACACATTATTTTATATAGCACTTATCTCTCTTTATAACACTTTAAACTCCTAACATATTTACACTGGACACTGAAATGATCATTAGAGGCTCGACCTCCATGTCAAAGCCCCCAGCCTCTCCCACAGGGATGAACTGCCTTCCTCCCAGCACCTCCCTTCCCAGCTCGCTGCCACTGAAGCAGTCTGCCAGCACTGCTGCACACTTAAATCGGCAAATATTAATTGCCAGCTGGGAAAAGTGCCATTAGTTCACACTCAGGTTTTTTTCCAGCTGGAAAGACAGAGAATATTAAATGGAGCAGATTTCCTTCCAGCCTCCAAACCAGCAACGGAGCGGGTCTGCCTGTTCTGTGAGCACATAATGAGCAAAACATTCAACATCTTCCCAGAGATGTTTTAAAATGGTGTTCTGTAGAACAAATTATTTCTGGAAGTAACAAAGCACAGAACTAACACATGAACAACAAATGAAGTACAGAGGAAATAAACAACCACCACCACCTGAGGCTGAATTCAGATCTGTTTGAGATTACTGCAGTGATACAAGCTATCAGCCTGCTTGTTTGGTTTTTTCCCCAGGTTTGTAATTTATTTACATTCAAGCATAGAAAATTTTCTGTCAACATGCAGAAGATTTTCCTTAATTAGGAAAAAAAACTTTTTGAAAACTGAAGGAAAGATAGAGTAGCTGAAAAAGGTCACAAAATCATAAGATTATGGGATGATATGGGCTGGAAGAGGCTTCCATCAAAACATTTAGGTTCAGACAAGGCTGCTCAGGGTTGTTCCCAGCCAGATTCTGAAAGCTCCCAGAGATGGAGATGGCACCTGGGCAGCCTGTCCCAGCACTCAACCAATCTCCAAGGAAAAGCCATCTACTTACATCAGGCTAAACATCTTGTTTCAGCTGTGCCCTTTGTTTCTCATTCTCCTTGAAGATCCAGGTTCCATCCTCTACTACACCGTGCATAAATGTCCTGAGAGAACACACTGTTTTGGCTCTGTCAATGTGCAAACACACTCACATGTGTGCACACACACAGCAACCCAGAGAACAGGCATGCACACTTCAGAAGCCTTTATATATAAATTCATGGCATGAAATATTGTTCTAAACAACACTGTAAGCCTCAAACCAAACAGTGGGACTGTGTGTGTAATGGAAAGGAGTAAGGGAGGTGGTTTTCCACAGAGATTTCTTATGAAACTCTGTGTTTGTCTATGTACAAAATAAATTTATAAAATTTTAATTTATGGGACAAGAAATGACCTTGTATAAGGGAAGGAAGGGAGGAAATGGGACTGAAAACCAGACATGAATATGTTTTTATAGCACACCTCTATCCTGTCCCTCTGCATAAAATTCTGTCACATTTCATAAAATTAGAGTTTTGGTACAAATTGGGCTGAATGGACAAAAAAAATACATTGAGTAATTGGCACAGGTATAGTGTGGAAAGTTCAAGACTTTGGTCAGCTAAGTTGGATTGAATTCATGCCAGAGCACAAACTCAATATGACCACCTGCAGCACAAGCTGGCAAGAAAAATCAAGCTTTTTATAAAAAAACAATCCACCTGGATAAAGAGGATGTCAGAACCACAGAAAATAATGAATGAGCTTGGGCAAGCAAAAATGGCTGCCTTCCTCTAGCAATGGCTTGGTGATGCACAGGAGCTTTGAGATTGCTGAGAAGGAAGGACAGAAGGATGGACAGAAGGAAAGAATTACTCCTAAATCTTGAAAATGGAAAAGCACAGCTCTAAACAGAATTTTTATAATGTATGCAAACTGCTAGGGAAGTGCATTGATCTGATGTTTCTGGAGGAAGAAGGTAAGGGAAGAAAAATTATTGAACTGTGTCTGCACAGCTTTCACTGGCCAAAAATAATGAGAGAAAAGTGAGGGAAGAGACAGAGTGGGTATAGACAGTCAAAAGGAAAGAAAAATGAATAGAAGTGGAAAAAAGGGGATTACTGCTATGAAAAAGCAAAGCATAGTCCAAAATACTATATTAAAATGATATAACCTCATTATCCAAGGCATTTATTCAAATAGGAACATTTTCAGGCCAAGTGCTCATTCTGGACATCCACGGGACAATTGTCATTATGAGCAGAGCTATTTTTCCAGTCTTCATGAGTACTGGGAGAGCTTTTGGGGAAGAAAAACTTTTCTCACCAGTTTGGCACACAGTAAAAGCACTTTTATATTTATGTATTTTCTTGCCCAGTAAAAGTCACTAACACCCCAATCAAATGACTACAGGAGCTCACAAAGTAGTGAAAACACAGAAAATGGAAAAACCCTGCCACATGGTAGAAAAGTCCTAAATAGAACATTTTCCTGTGGGAAAACCAAACTGTATTTCACACCAGGAAAGACAACCAAATCAAGGAGACTGTGAATGCCTATGAGTGGGATTGACATTCCTCCTGAGATCTCTGGGTTTAGGACTTCTGCTTCACAGTATTTCTCTTGTGACTTCAAACTCCAAAGTGAAGTTTCCCACCTATTAATCATTTTCTTTATCAACTGAGGAAAAGGGACTGCATTTATAGTTTTGTGTATGGGGAACTGTGCTGCAACAGAGGCTGCAGGACAAAGCTTGTGGAGATCACTCCTGCTGAGGTCTCTTGTTGCTTCATTCACATTTCCACAAGATTTTTCAATGTTTTGGACCCTCAGGATTTCAAAGAGCCATTTTATTCCAGGCTGGGCCAAGGAGAAATCAGTCATTTTCCCAGGAAACATTATCTTCTGCTCTTCCTAATTCTATTGCTGGTACAGAATGCAGATTTGGGCTACTGAAGTAGCTGAGGTAGCCCAAATGGAGCAATGCTACTACTCACACAGGAGTATCTGCTATACACTCATATTTACAAAGCACTTCACATCTGATAAATATGCTAAAAGATAAAAAAATCCTTTCCTAAAATAAACAAAAGAAAACAAATCTCTGTTGTTTGCTTTATTATCAGTTAACTGTGGATAGACCAAGCTCAGCCAAAGCAGAATCAGGGTATTTGACCTTTGTCTTACCTTAAGTACATCCAGTTTATCACTGATAACTGGGCAAACTGGCATAGCACACACAAACATCCAGTCTGCAGTGTCCCTCAGCTCTAACACAGGAATTTAAGTTTTAATTGAACAAGTAAACAGGGACAATAAAAACATGAAGCAGCCCACTTATTTGTTTGACTGTACCAAATAATTAAATTATCTACTTGATCAAAAGCAAACAGAAAACATGTGCTTAGTGTTAGATGTACACCTGAACAACCTGGTCTAGCAGAAGGTGTACCTGACCACAGCAATGGGGTTAGAACAGGAGGCTCATTAAGGTCACTTCCAACCCAAACCATTTTGTGGTTCTGTGATTTTGCACCTCAAAGGTTTTTTCCCCAGTCAAAGTCTTACATTCCATGTTACACTTATAATGGTGCTTAAAAACCTGTACCTTAATTGCTGACTGAAAATCTGGATTTAAAAGAAACCACTATCATTCTTGATTTAGAAATAGGAGACTAAAATACCAATAAACAGAAGCAGAGCAATACACAGAAGGTTACTCAGGAACTGCATGGCAGAAAAATGGGCTGAAGCCATGTATTTTTATGGAGTCCCACTCCGTGGGATTATTCCCCACTTAAGATAAACTTTTTTCTGTATGTTATCTCTGCAGACAGAGGTGTGAAGTACATTTTTATTTATTCATGTGAGACCAGAAGTGAGCTTGTTTCTTTCTTCCCTTCCATAAAGCTGTTATTCTGCTGAAAAGCAGATTAAAGCAGTGCTCCCTGGCAAGAGTTCGAGGTTACTTCAAACTGGGACACAAAACTCCTACTTTGTGACATCATCTCATGGTGTGTTCAGGGAAGTATTCAAGCATGACATTGTATCATTAGGCATAATACAGCCACTGCAGGGGCTGATTACTGCAATAAAAACTCATTTTCTTTAACACTCTGTGCAATAAGGAGCGAATAAAAACCCAGGTCAGACGCACTGTCATAAAAAGGCAGGTGATGTCAAGAATGAAAAAACTCAAGGACTGTTTTTGGTAGTCAGGGGAAAAAAATTCCCTGAATTGAGTGAGGGGTTCCTGAGCATCTCTGAGATTAAGAAATTCCCTTTCTTTGCAAGGTTTCTCACCCTGCAGAGCCCCCCCTGCATCTTACTCAAGAGTGGACACTGTTTCCAGCCTGTTCCATACCCTGATCTGACTTGATACCCAGGGGCAGGAGCAAAGCAGTTGGAGCAAAGCAGAAGTGTCCTTTTTAGATGTTCCTTTTTAATGTGACAAGGAAAAAATCCCTCTTTGCCTTGATATGCTCATGTACTTGAAATATGCCTTTGGGTGACCCCTTTCCATGATTGAATTCCTACAAGGTCTATTGATCCTAATTACCTGCTTTGATAAATTTAGAAGCTGCCTGTGACAAGCTAACCCAGGGTTTTCACCTAATCAATGCTGTGACAAGCTGTGTTGTCCTCTCCACAGCCAGATCTTCAAAACAAATGAAACTCTGTAACGCACTGTGAAGCAGTGCCTACACAACGCTGGAAAAATTTCGGTCACAAAAAGACACAAGATCTTCTCCAAGACACGAGAATGGCACTGCTTTTCTTTCTCCAAAGGGTATCACAAGGTCTTATTAATTAAGACTCTTCAAATGGCCTCCTGCTTCTTAAACAGTCTCTTCTAGCATCATTGTTAGCAAAGAAGAACTCACAATGGATAGCTCTGTATACAGCCAATCTCCTTGGGGCTTAAGTGACCCGAATATAAAGGAATTATTTTCATATTTGATCACGTAAATGTCACTGGATATACTTGCAACAACCTACTCAAATCTTCCTGTGGGTGTATAGAGTCATATTTGACAATGAGCTTTCAAGATAAACTCTAGTGAAGCCCTTTATGAGACCTCTCATTAGAGTTACAACTTCTTCCATTCCCTGACATTTTATCACATGGATCCTACTCCTGCAGTTTCCCTTGATGACAGGATGGTACATGGCATACAAAATATTAATGGGAAAGACATGGGACTGGCTTTGGTGCAAAGATGATAATGAAATTTGCTATTGAACCAAAAAGCTCCAAATGTATGCATCCCACTGGTAACCAGAACTGTCTTTAAAGTTATTTAAAGTCTGTCTCACTCCTTATTTCATTTAAACAGCTCCTTTCCTTTGCCTGTGTAATTTGCCTAACCAGGTTTTCGTTTCTCCATGTTGCAGCATGTTTGTTTATACCATCTACATTTCCTAACATCTTTGTCTTGTTCAAAGCCTTTTCAAATGAATTGGATTGTAAAAAGTTATTATACTGGCAGCTAAAGTACTGAGCAGCACAACTGCAGTGCACACAATACATACAGTGATGTTAATTATTTACCAGTTCCCAGTATGATTACATTTTGCATGGTGATAGCACTCAGGGGCTTAATAGCTGCATAAAACATTGTGTATGTTCTCTGCTGTCCTGGAATAAATCATCCCTGAAAAATTTAGCTCTTAGAAATAAAACACAGCATTCAGCCATTTACCAGGATTATGACAAGTAATGAAAACTCTACAGAAACACTTATTTTCAATAAATAATGGGCATTCAACAAAGCCCTACCTTTGAAGAAACAGTCCTTGCTATGGATAATGTAGATTTTCTTCCTCTGCAGACATGAGGCTTGATGCAGCTGACAGTGATTTTCATAGAACCTGCCATCAGATCCACAGACAGGCATGTAGCTGGATTTGCAGTCCTCGACACACCTGCACTCGGGCTGGTTTGTGTCCCTGTTCAGCACACACTCGCTGCCCCGGCCGCAGTACTTCTTCTCACAGGAGGCGTGCAGGCTGTGCTGCCTGGGGAGCACTGGGAAGAGCAGAAAACGCCACTGTAAGCCACATTGGCCTCAACACACCTCACAAGGCTGCTACAGCAGTACAGCCCTGACAGGAGAAACAAGGATTTTGGGGGCAAAATGTGCTGCCCTTTGAACAGCAGCATCTTGAAGAAGGTGCTTGGGCCTGCACTCCCAGAGCTCCGGCTCTCCCTTACCACAACACTGAGCGTGTGCTCAAAGTGCTTTACTGGAAAGTCATGGATGCATGAACCTTGGTTCTTTTAGCTCTTGATGAAAGCACAGCCTGGAATAAACCCAGTGAGAGCATTTCAGTGCCCACACTTTGACCATGAGTCACATTCAGAAAGCAATTCCTACACTACTCCAGCCACAGAACTCAGCAAAGTGCCCTCAGTGTCAGCACTCAGCTCCCGCTCATGTTAGAGTCTCACCCTGGGAGCCAGCAGCTCCCACCCAGAAGCAGAATATCCTCCAGGCTAAAATTCACACAGGATTCAAGGAAAGCTCAGATAAACAACTGCTGAGAGCTTTTGAAAAAATAACCCCCCAAGAAAGACTATTACTGAAAGGAATGTTATTGAAGGGAATGATAAGGGAAAGCGTTAGTCATTGTAAAAACCCTCATCAGTATCTATTCCTACACTGAGTAATGACATACAGTGAAAAGTATCTATTACTTTTAAGAATTCACTGGATATGATATACTGAATATTACTGTGCTGTTTGATAATTTTAAAAGGGTAAGGAAGCTGCCCTTGTGCTGTAACATTTTCTGCTTATGAAGTTTCCTCACTTCAAGGCTTACAGAGAGCATTACTATAATTCACACAGGACAGGGCACTTCCAAACAAGCCACTACTCAGCAATAATTAGCATTACACTCAACGAAGAGTGTTTTAGGAAATTAGATTATTCTATGTTAATTGGAGTTCACCAAGTTGAGCATTACAAAGGGGAATTGCAAAAGGCATAATTATACCAGGCATAAGCCTTTCTTTGTGCAAAAACCCACTGCCTGCCTTGCACAGCCTTCCAACAGCCAGAGACTCAGTCTGGACCAGCAAGGTTGTTCGGAAGCAAATCCCTTTTCTGTACATTTGCCACATGCAGGTTTGGCTCTTGGAAAGGTTTTGGTGTGTGACAGCTCTCAGAGGATGTTCAAGTGCAAGCACGACTCCAGATGTGCTGCAGCACCCAGTGGAACACATCCTACAGCACCTGGAGTGCCACAACATCTTCTAAGGTGCACCCAGGGCTTTTCCCTTCAAAGATTTTTCCAGCAGCCAAACAGTTCAGCATAGGAGCACAGACCAGGTCTCATCTATAGCCCCTTATCACATGTAAGAGATGTGTGAAACATCAGTACCAGCTACTTCAATCCCATTTTACCATGTTAAATTCCCTGCTAACATCAATACAGCCCCTGCCTACCCAGCATTTCATGCCAATACAAAATGTCCCAGTGTTGAAGTTCCATTGCATCTGCTTGTGGTCGAGGGGTTAAAAGCATGTGCACAGAGAGAAGCAAGAGTTTCTAACAAATACCCAATTTTCCTAGAACCCATTACGCCTTTGTTTTTATCACTGTAAATCTGAAAAAGTCTGTTATTTGAGGATTAACTATTTGACTCAATAACTCATTAAAATTCCTACAACTTGGCAAGCTAAGAAATATTGACTTTTCCTGACTTGTAATAAACTAGAAGGTCAAAGCATCTCTGAGCAGTGGAAAAAGTACAGACCCTGGAAGGAGCAGCTGACTATTCCTTACTTCCTTTACTAATTGCTCCAGAATTTTTGCAAATTATCCTCAGAAATGCAAATTTTGTGACCTCAGGGAGACGTCACTGTAAAGGTCATATTATTTATCAGTGCCTGCTGTAAATCAGAGAAGCCCAAAGGATGAGGATTGAAGAATCTCTGGTCCAGCATCTTCTTCCTCTCAGTGGCAGGACCTGCATTTGTAGAGGCACTTATCTTTTCCATCACAATGTGCCTCAAAAGACATGTTTTGGAGACAGTTGTTGATATTGAAGTTATTTAAAAATCAAGATTCAGGAGCTATTATTGTCTATATAAATATAATTCAGGTACAACTAAAGCAAAGATCTTTGTGGGCTGCCTTGATTACTAAAAATTGATCTCTCAGAGCTTGCACCAGCCAAGGACTGTGTAATGCATCCTGCTGAAGGTTACTGCTGCCTCTTCACTCTCACTGCTGGATTCATTTTGTGAGGCTTCTTCTGACAACTGATGCTTTTCTGTAAAAGTTGACATTGCTGGAAATAAAATGGGAAAAAATATTAAAGCTATTAAGTTCTAATAGAATTTGTATTAATGCAGGTGTTTTGTGTTTGGGTGTTTTTTTCTCCTGGGTAAAGCTATACTTGTATTTGACTCATGGACGCTTTTCTTGATTGAGGAGCAGCCCCAGCAACAGGATTAGTGCCCCTCCTGCAGCTCACCTAAACCAGCATAAACCTCCAGCTTGAAACTGTTGCACAGTTTCTGCTGCACAAAAACTGAGGCTGCACAGTGTCTTTTCACAATTTTTTTCCTCAAGACGTTTAATTTTTCCAAACAGATGCCTTAGAGCCTCATAGATTATGAATGCAGGAGTGCTACCAAACAGGACAAGTGTGAAGCAGGAGCCAAACAGGTCCATTATGGGGGAAATTACCATCACACAAATGAAAGATGTGTTAGATCTGCATTGGGATACAGAAGAAAGGATATCTTACAAAATAGTTTTCCTAGAATCATAGAATAGTTTGGGTTGAAAGGGACCTTAAAGATCTTGTTATAATCCCCCTGCTGTGGGCAGGGACACCTTCCACCAGACCAGGTTGCTCCAAGTCCCATCCAACCTGTCTTTGAACAATTCCAGGGACATGCAAGGCAGACATGTGAGGCACATTGCTGGCAGCATGTGCAGGACTCCATCCCACCTTTAAAAATTAGTAAGAATAGGATGCATCTTTAAAATGTCCTCTACATAAATTATGCAGTGCTCATCTGTTAATGTTCATAAAAACTTGGGAACAAAGCACATTTAAATGATAGCAAATCCAAACAAACCAAACCTCTTCCAATGGGACAGTCATGAAGACAAATGTACATATTGCACTGAGACTGCAGATAACCCTGAAATTAACCCAGTTCTGCTCCAAGGTGGCATCTGCTCAGCAGCTCAAAGGTTGTACTCAGATCACTGCTCAAGCCATGGAGCAGAAGCTGCACTCAGGTGTGTGCATGGCCAGGCACAGCAAGTTGCTTTTAACTGCAATGTTACCAACATATATAGAAAATACAAACATCCTCCCCAAATTCCTGACTCCAGATATGCCCCAGCAGCTCGCCTTGCTCTAGCATAAGGGACTGCAGTGCCCCAAGCTTTAATTCAGTGCTGCTCAGTGAGAATGAACAAGAAATGCTCCAGGAGCTTGAAAACAGACTGAAACATCTCCACAGCCCAACAGCAATCAATAACAATTTGCAATCCCCTTTCCCATTCTCTGTTATCCTTAATGAACTCCTGTTCCAAGACTAAGAAAGAAGGAGAAACACTATTTTTAAAGCAACTGCATGCAGGTCTTCTGCACCTACTGCTAATTTTGTAATTCTCCTCTTGGATTAATTTTCTATTTTTGTCTAAGTCAGGACACCTGTTTTTTGTGGACACACTGTTTTGTTTAACTCCATCTGAAGCCAATGTTAACACATGGAAACTTTAATTCATATAAAACAAAGCCCTTGAATCTGTCAGCAAGTGCCTATCAGGCCTAACAACTATTATTAACACCCAGACTTTTGAGGCTCTCTCCTGGGGCCCATTTCTCACTCTCTCCCTGAGGATTTCACTTTTGTATCAATAATGGAAATTACTCTGACTGTGATTAAAGATTTGTATCCTCTGTATATGACATTTCAAGATCTCTTCCTGCTCCCAAGGTAACTAACCCCAGTACTTTTCCCCGTGCTCTTCCACAAAGGAGGACAGCAGAATTAATGCAATTTCTCCTGCATTATAAACCTTTTATTCTCTCTGTATTTGTGCTGAAGGAAGCATTTTAAAGTGCATTTACCTGATGGAAGTTATCGGCTACTGAAACTACTGAAAGGATAACACTGTAAGCTGAAAAAAACCTACTAAAAAGCTATTTTGAATGTGAAAAGCCTTTAAACTTCATATAATGCTAAAACTGGCTCTGAAGGTACCAGAGCAGAAATGGAGCATTAGCACCAAAATGTGAAGATTAGCTGCTTTTCCATTTTATTCTGAGGAGTAGAATATATCACTGATTTCTCAGGTTGAGACTCACAATCTAAAAAGAAGAATTCAGAAAAGATAAAAAATAGACAAAAATCCATAACTAATTAACAGTTTCTGCAATGGCTGTATTTTTGTTTCAGGTAGTTTTAATTTAATCTGAATTTTCTTAATTTGTAAGGTTGGGCATCTGGTTTGGGAAATTGCCCAGGATTGGATAATTTCAATGAGCTTTTTCCCTTCTGTGGCATCAGTGCTGGTCCACAGCCATGCAAAGAGTCCATCCAGGGTTTATCCTGCTGCCAAACAAAGACAGCAGCCTGCATTCAGGGTGTGGGAGCCCTCCTCAGTCACCCACACCAGGAAAGTGTGGGGAGAGCTAGATCTGAAAGGGTGGATATAAAAATAAGAGTACATGTTATTCACTCCTGTCCCTTTGAAAGTGCTCTGAACATGGAATAAAAATAAGCAACAACAGATAAAATCAACTGAACACTGCTTCCCTTAGAAGGCACCAAATGAAAACAAGAGGGTCATATTTAATAGCAGAAGAGGAAAAGCTTGAGATAGAAAGGTGGAATAAACAGCAATCATCAGTCATCAACATCAAAGTGTACCGGGCAAAGGAAGCATTATGGGGTTTTTTATTCTTTAAAGAAAGAACAGAACAAAAGGCATTTTGGTGCAGGCCATGTTGTGGGGCTGATCCACATGGATACGGCACAACTGCACCAAGAGAGGAGTAGAAGGTGAGCACAGACACCTGGGACCTTAAAGCAGTGTTTAAATCTGAACATGGGCAATATGAATGCCATGAAAGCCCCAGAAAACCAGTGGCAGCAGTTTAAAGCACAGACATGAGGTGCCCAGCATGAGCCAGGAACAGGTAGACACCATATTTTGAATAGGAGACTGGAGTTGTTCTTTTCTACCACCTTATATTTCAAGCTCATTCCCTGATGCCTTAGAAAAAGGAAGTAAATCTCATTGTAAAAAGGGGGGACAATTCAAGAAACTCCCTTGTCTGTCACCCCAGTCTCTGTCATTGCCACTTGTCCCTTTGGATCAGCGCACAGAGCTCTCGGGCAGCTTGGAGGGAACAAGGGAATGAGGAAACAGAACAAAAGAAAGAGGCAGTGTTTCCACCAGTCTTTTTGGATGACTGACCAGAAAGGAAAAAAGCAGTGAGAGTTGCTACATTTGACTCTACAGGAGTAAAGGCAATAAAAATGTACATAAATACAAATAGTACATAGGACCATCCCATGCCAAGGACACAACTCTTTTCCATAAGCACACAGAGCTCAAGTGATGAATTATCAGCAGAGAGGCAGCCCATACTGCCCTTTGACAAGGCACCAGGTCCCCTCACTCTGCAGACCCCATCCAGGACCTGCCAATGCCTCCCCACCAGCCTGGCGTGCTGGAATATTCTGTAGCTCAGCACAGCAATACAGGAGCCTAAAGCTTACAAAGAAAATACATGAGCAGCATGACAGGGATGACTGGAAATGCCTGAGGAAAAAAAAGTTCACTTCCAAAAACATTTGCTTTAGAGACAAAAATTTTGTTTGATCCCCTCCAGCCTGGCTCTTCCCATCACACCACGACTTGGAAAGGACTGACAGTCCCCACCCGTGGCTGGGAAGTGGATCCCTGTGTGTGGCTCCATTGGATCCAAGGCAGCACAAAATTGTGTTGACCCATTCATAACAGAACATCACATTCAGCAGCCAAAATCCAGCTGGCATTTTGTGCTCACAGTAAATAGGATTACTGGCAGCAATGAAACCTGAAGTCCTCTGCTGAACAACACACTGGGGATGGCAGCTGCTTTCCAGTCTTGGACTGCAAATACCACCTTGCCAAAGCTTTCTGTACTAATGGGGCCTATTTTCTCAATAGGAAAGGAAAAGGGAGGAGAGAACTCAATTTTTATGCTTCCAAGTCTCCTATTGATATGCATGTGTTCAACTGCTCCTGTTCCCATTAACACCCAGCATGGGAGATTCAAACAACTTCAGAGCTCCTACAGCTGAGGTTGTCACTGAGATAGACCTCATGTTAAAAAAAAAAAAAAAAGGTATTTGAACATTTTCTGCCCTAAATAACATAGCACAGCTTTGACTTTAAAACCTGCATTTTTCAATGGAAATATTTGTCTCTACCTAAAGGACAAACCAGACCTGCCAAGTATTCGTGTTCATAATCCTCACTGCCACCACTGGGAGCTGCATTTGCAGAGCAGGTCCCCACAGGGATCCTGGAGGGTGATTTACTGACTCCAGCACGACCTGCAGGCACTAAATGGCTGCCTCCAGGTTACCCAGGTGGAAGAACACGCAGAGTGCCCATTTCCAGGGCGGATCCAGGAGGATAACGGGTCTGAGACTGTCAATAAATAAAAAAAACCTCTCGGGTCTCACAGCGAAATGGAGTGAATGACCAGCTGGCAAGGAGGGGAGAAGGGAAGAAGAAAGAAAATGAGAAACAATTCCTGCCATCACATGGCAACGCAAATTTCTCTCTGTGTGGTGCCAAGAATGATCCTGAACTGCAATCAAATTTCCCAGTGTTCACACTTTAAAGTCCTATTTGCCTCAACAATACCCACTTTAGTGGCTAAAACATATAAAACAATTAAAAATTACAGCAACCCTTTCCATGTAAATGTCCCTCCATTAGAAAGAGGGCTCGGATTCTCAGGAATAGATTTTAGCAGTGGGAACACCCATTTTTCTTGGACTCTTTTTATGTGAAAACCCAATGCATGTCCCTGATCAATAAGGCACAAGCTGGGACAGGGGCCAAGTGTTCCCAGGCTGGCACAGCAGCTCTGTGGGCTTGAATTCCCTTAAAACAGCAGAGCTACTGGGCTCCAAAAGCTGTCCAAAACTTCCTCCCACTGGATTTGTTACACACATTTGTGCTGGCAATTCCAATTGATTTTATACTGAAATATTGCTGTGGGATTAGATACCATTGTGTGAGGTCCAGATGTATTTAACATGATCAGTAGCAAATACATAGTTATTAAACAGAGGGGTGGGAATATGAAAGAATGATATTCAATACTCTGAAAGCAAATATTGCATTTTGAAAGGAAAACTGTGGATCTTATTTCTTCCCTTCTTGGGCATCTCTTCCAGCACAATTATTCCACATGTGCAAACTTAAAAAAAGAAGAAATGCCAAAAGTCTTGGAAGGCATGAACTGGGATACAGAAAAAAGCTGCCTACGCCAAGCTTTGTACCAGAGGGTCCAAAGGGAGTCCACAGCAGGGACATGGTAGAATGCATTAAATCTCAATTAGATCATAGCACACAACAAAGCACGGAACATTCTCATCGTATTTGCTCACCCAAGGATTAAAGGATTTACTTCTGAGAGGTCTGTGCTTGCAAAGCATCTTGGGGACCATGTGGCTCTTGGCAGGGAAGAACAGGCACATCTCTCTACTGTCTTAATGAACTGCACCCATTAAATGGCCTCAGAACACTATTTTATACCTATGTGTGCCAGTGAGACACTGCAGCTATGAAGAGACAAGGTTCAATACTTTGGAAGTGCTTCCACAGTACTTTTGGTAAATATATATTACTGGTGACTGTCTGCATATGCCAAAATGTCAGAAAAAAAAAGTGTGGAAAGAGAAATAAAAAAACAGAGGAATAAGGACAATATGAAAGGAAATAAAACTTTGATGGCATACTTTATATTTTAAACATTACTGTAATAAGCTAATGTTCTAGTAATTTTTAAAGCAATGATTTAGGCAACATTAAGAAGTAATTATTTGTAAATATGTTCATTATACAATGCTTACTATTAGTAAGACCTCATAACTATGCCTGTAAACAGTATTACAATATTATAAATGAAATATTGGCCAGCCAAGTGCCCTCAGAAGCCTGATGTGCAGCAATGGGCAGCAGGGCTGGGAGCAGTGTCCAGCCCAGATTCCCACTAGCTCCTGCTGGCTGGTTGGGCTTCATGAGCTTCTACAGCAGCACCTTGTTCTGCAAAAGGAGGATTCATTTGGCTACATAAAAGAATTTTACATCCCATCCCCTCTGAGCTAAACTAAGATTCACTTCTGTATGGCTTCACAAGCCCAAAAATGTTTTCTATGAAACTGCAGAATTACAGAAACATTTAGGTTGGAAAAGCCCACAAGGGCCTCGAGTCTGGCTGTTCCCCCAGCACTGCCAAGTCCACCTCTACACCATGTCTGCAAGTGCCACATCTGCATGTCTTTTAAATCCCTCCAGGGATGGTGACTGCATCACTGTTCCCTCACAGTGCTGTGGGTTTTCCTGTAGCAACACTTGCCACAACACCTGACTACACTGATTTCTTCCACCCAGCCATTTCCACAGCTCTGAGCTCTGCTGCCTCCTCTCCAAGCAAGACTCATGTCTAACATCTTCCAGCACTGAGCATTTTAAGTGCTATCACAAAGGACAGGCTACACCCAATGCAAACAGTTTGCACTTTCCTTCTAAAGATCAGTTAATGAAGTGCAACACTTCAGAGCTGTTTGATTAAAGTGCTAATGCTTGTAAAATCAATATGCTAGGGAGTGAAGCTTTCTTCATATTTAAGCAAGAAAAAAATAGTCTTAAATTTTATGTTGAATCCAGATGCAGCAACAGGAGTGCAGACACACTGTAGCTGCCTCATATAATTTACAAACACCTGCTGTTAGTACCCCTTAAAACACACATTATTCAAAAACTGCTGCAGAAATTATCTTCAAAGCAGCAGTGCCTTGACTTGCTTCTACAAAAGTACTATGATATCCACACACAGCACTGACACCTTTTAAAAGGTTTTCCTTGCTGAGGAGCAGTACCAATAGTCAAAATCACAGCAAGGCCAGCAGCTTGGCAGGTCCCCATCACCTTTGGTGTGTGCTGCTTTAATTTGCTCCAGGCAAACCCATTCCCTATCCACACAAGGGTATTCAGCCAACTAAGTGAATAGCTTGATGAATGCACTCCATCACCACACATTTAGGCTGGAAAACTTCAAAGCATGGCAATCATAATATTTTCATTACAGACAGGTGCTATTATTCCTCCCCACAATGAAGCCTGGCAGACAGGCTTTAATCCCCACAACAGAGGGCTCTCTTGAAAGGGAACATCACAGTGGCTTGCAAAAACCCATCAGTGACATGGACTTCACAGATATGAAACCTTCCAGCCTCTGCAGGTCAAACCTGGCATCAAAGCACTCACCCTGCCCCAAAATAGCTCCAAGTTTCAGATGTTGTAACTCCCTAAACGGCAAGGATACAAGCTACATGGTCATAGCCCAAATTATGTTACACATTCCCTGACTGCACACACTGAGATTATGACTGTTCAGCGCACTCAGCACACACACAGTCACAAGGGAATACTAAAAGCAAATTCTGGCCCTGTCTATCATCCATAATTCAAGAGAAATCAGGGTTAAAAAAAGTGCATGAGCAATTGACATAATTTATATGCTCCAAGTGGGAGAGTCGGCAGTCTCTTGCATCATAAAGTTTAAATAATGGTAGTTTAACATCAGTTGTACCCACAGCTGTATTGCCATTAGCTCCATTATGCCATGGAGCAACTGCTTCCTGAGCTGGGTACCCCCACCTTGTCCCACCAACAGCTTGCTTCACACAGCATTTCACAGGAATGATCAGTCAAGCACAAACCACTTGGACCTAATAGCAGAAACAAGGAAAAACAACAAAAACAACAAAACCAACACACCTTGAAAGGTTTAGTGATGCAGCTGGTATTGAAAAGTACCTTTAAAATCAAAGGAGGAAAGGAAGGAAGAAAGTATTGAGACTGGCAACAAGTTTTGGAGGTGCTGTTGCCAATTTTGATCAATATCACGACATTTACCATTTCAGGATATGATTTATTCTTGTTGTATACTAACAAAAAATATTCTTCTTTACCCAAGGGATTATCAAATTAATTCAGTGTGTGTGCATGCTGAAGGGTATTAATTGAACATTCAATCTAAAGCTGATATTTCTTATGGAAACAAAAGAAAGCTGGAACACTGACTGCTTTGTCTCACCATTCTCAGGTTCACCCATAGCATACTGTTTTCAGTGGAAAACCTAAACTCATAGAAATTAGGGATTCTATGAGGATTAGGCATTGGCAATAAGGCTGCCAAAAGTCCCACCTGAAAATGTAGATTCTTCAATCAATCCATTCTCTGTCACATCAGTCCCTTTGCAATTAGTCATAGGATGACTCTGAAGTGGCATAATAAAACTTATACTATCCACAAATGTAGAACTGAATTGAAGGAGTGCACAACCTAGAAAGCCCAAGCCAAGCCTACAGTCTGGCCACAAATTGTTATTCAGAAAAACTCTATTCAACAGAGGCATTCTGTAGAAATCAAATGAGAACTTGAAGACAGGAATCCCTAAAGTAAAAGGAGTTAATGAAACATCACCTGGTTTCACAGGACCCTGAACTTATCAGGACATCATCACTACTCTAAGTACCACTTTTTTGCAGTTAGTGCTGTAGTACCAGATTTTAAGGGGTTTTTCTTTGCTTCCTTCCTGTTGTGCTCAGCTGACAAGCCTGGCTAAGCTGTGCCAAAAAAAAATAAATAAATAAAATACAGCATCAGCACAGAGCCTGAATCTTTGGTCCAAATGTTCTTTTTTACATCCCATGTGCAGATTCAGAACATCCATGTCACAAAGAGAAAGAGACACATGCTAATTTAATCTTGAAACATGAAAAACAGCCTGGTAAGCAGAAAGCAGCAAGAAAAGTTGCTTTCCCCCTCCCATTCAGCTGACAACATAAGCAACAAAAAGTGAAGCAGGTATGGTGGCAAGAGGTAACAGCTGCTGCCTTCTGTCTCTCAGAGCACAATATGGAAGTTTGGCAGAGAGCTGAAGCCTCATGTAAGAAAAACCCAAAAGACTAAATCTCTCTTTTTTTACCTTCAGCTGCACCAGCACTTCTAAATTTCCCTGCTTCCCAGGATATGATTCTCCATCCCCAGGTGTGCTAAGCATGTTCCATATTATCTGAAGGAACAAGAAACCCTGACTTATGGGGGCTCTTTTACCTTTTATTTTTCCTCTTCTAGATCATGATATTCTTATCTGAGCTTGCAGAGCACATCATCCAGACAAACTGCTCTCTTTCTCCTCCCAGTTGCACCCAGGAGCACACTTGCATGAGAAAGATAAAATGTGCCCAAGATTTGAAATATGGCAGTGAGCATCCCTTAACACAGCCATGGGAACTGCCAGCAAAAAGCACTTCACAGGGGATTTACAACATGGATTTTTCTGCTACACGAGGTGGAGAGAGAAATCTGCAAAGAAGGCAGATCATAATCAAAGTTTATTTATGATTTATGCTAGTAGCTGGAGAAGAATTTAAATAGGCATTTCCAGTGCTTCTTTGAACACCTGAACTACCACACACCCATGAAGCTCAGTAAAAGCCCTGGACTGTGCTACCCCTGACAAACAAAACCCACTGTATGCAACCCTGCTGCCACCTTATATTAACAGAGTGTTAAAATGCATGGCACATACGGAACTACCAGAAAATTTCAAGGAAATTAGTAAGATGAGTGACTTGATAAAATCTTCCTGTCTAAGCTAGACAGCCTAAGGCTGAGTCATGAAAACATAGGGGAAAAAACCCACCAAAATCCCATATTCCAACTTAAACACCCAGAGGACTTCTGCAGCCTCCTTTAGGCACCAATGGCTATCTCTGCATGAAAGCTTTAAAACATTCCTTAACTTGTTCTCTATTGAAGGATCCCATCAGATTTTCCCAAGTCCTCTCACAACCACGTGGAACAGCAAAGCAATGGATGTCTCATTACCAACAGCTGACAGTGCTGCAGTGATCCCAGTGGGATGTTCAAGGGCTATGGATGGTACAGTCCTTCAAAATCATGCTCATGAGAGAACAAGGCATCCCTGCTACATAAGCACTTCTCACTGACCTGGGGGGGGAAAGAAGTCCTTCATTACATTTACAAATCAAAATTACTCCACAAAGTATTTTGATCCCACTTGAATGTGCCCCCACCAAGCATGAGCCAGGCTCTGCTTCACCTGGCTGAGAAGCACGAGGGAGACACACAGCTGTTCCTCCAGCAGCTGGGAGCTTCCAGCACCAGCTGTATTTTGGGGCTGTACTTGAGGGGGAGCAAGACTGATGCTTTCCAGCACATGTAACCCATTTCTGTTTTTTTCCCTCCAGGCTGCCAAGCTATATTTAAATTCCTTTCCTCAATCGGAAGGAACTTAACCAACCTGGAAAACAACAAATCAATGCTACTTGCATTGTTTTTCATGTCTGACTCCACATTAATGCTGTGTCAGACACCATCAGCATCAGAAGAGGCTGCACCAGCCTTTGTCAGAATTGTTGCATTTTCTCAATGAAAAAGGGAAATAGGTAAGAGGGATGAGAAAATTATTCATTTCCCGGGATCTTTTTTGTGTTGCACCTCCCCTGTAATTTGGGCAGGGCTCCTGCCCCTGGAAACAAGAACAGGTCCTGCTCCTGCTGAACTCACACCACAGCCCCTGGAGGAGCTGAATGCTGCAGGAGCAGGTTCAGTCATGCCACAGGAGGGACATGCAGATTCTCTGGCATGGAAACACACTGCCAGGCTGAGGTCCCTGCAGGGGCACAGCTATGCTGGCAGCAGCATGGGCATTAGCAGTGCCAGCACCTCCTAAAGCCCAACTAATGCAGACAACTGGGAATGCATTCTGGACAGTTGAAGTTTTAATCCTCTCCTTGAAGCTCCACAGACCAGCCAAATTACAACAGTTTGCAGACCACCAAAGCTCTGCATCTGAGCTGGATTATTAGAAGGATGAGACCAGCCGTTTTAACAATTAATTTTTATGTGGCATTCTTAACTTCTGAGTATTTGAGCAGTGCTGTTTTTTTACCAGATATTATTTTTTTAGCCAAAAAAGTGCTTGAGTGCATTACAGCATCTTTGTTCACATGCAGTACTGAACTTCTTTGAAATATTCAGTTAATTGATTTCCCTTCTGGCAAGTCTCCCTGCACGTAGTTTTGCTGAGTGTGTAAACCTACACTCTCAAAGAGCTACTTATCACCTACATGATCTATTTATGGAAGAATGGACAAATATTCATTAATATAGAGTTAAAGTCTTGGAGACAAAGCATGGTCAATATGGAGCAAAGAAATCAGAGTAAAGAGCAAGAAACTTTCTTTGATGTACAATCCAAACTTCCACTGCCTTTGCTTTGCAATATGAAAGGAGTAAGAAGGATAAATGACAGAAGGGACAGGGATGCAAAATGCTAATACCCATTCACTTTGTCTTGTTTGTGGCTTGTTGTTTATTCATGGTTTTCACATTCAGTTTACCTCTGGAAAATCATATAGGAATTTATCACCATGTCCGTTCAAAATGCCATGTAAATATTAACTACCCTTAATTGCTTTGTGGTTGTTAATGAATGTTTTCCTTGATGGAAAGAAGTTTCTATAAGCAGCCAAAGCGAACAAATCCTTCTAAATTCTTCACATTTTTCTGTCACATAATCAAAACTGTTAATTCGGTCTGTTCCAGGAGAAGGTGGAGGAGCAAGACTCGGACAATGGCAAGGAGGGGTGATTTTTTGAGACAACTGACTTAACCTCCCAGCCTTGTGCATAAACATCTCATCAAAATTCAGTAAGTGGGTTCTTGGCACAGTGATGAGATTGGAAATCATGATGTAAAGCATTATATGTGCATTGGTTCTCTCATCCTGAACTATTCTGGTACCCAGACTTTGGGGTTTCTTTTCCATGATGAAGCAAGAGAAAACCATTAACGACCAGAAGTAAACAGAAGCATTGTCCTTGCCAGCTGAGAGAACAGGTCTCCACACCACATCTTCTACTAACGCTGTAAGACTTGGCTGTCTCTAAAGATGTGGGATTTTGCTTTCCAATTCCACTGTGCCCAGTGACAGTGGATGACAGATGTCACATAACCAACATTGCGGGATCCTAACACTGCAAAGCAAGGGGGCCAAATGAAACCTTCTGCAGAAGGTGTGCACAGTTTCATTTCTTCATGAAAAAGATTGTTAGCCATTGAAAGAGACTGCACAGGGAAGTGGTGGAGTCATCATCTCCAGAAACATGTGGATGTAGCACCTGGGGACACAGCTGAGTGGTGACCATGGTGGTGGTGCTGGGTTGATGGTGGGACTTGATGATTTTAAAGGTCTTTTCCAACCTTCATGATTCTGTGATTCCATGATAATGATATAAACTTTTTCCACAACAATTAATTAGCACCATTGTCATCTACCATCCCTTTATTCCCCTGAACAGATGCGGCAGATACATTCCTGTAAGGAGTCATTTAAGCCACTTAAATGGCTTAAATTAAAACTACGCAGAGCCTAGTTTTGTTGCAGGGATTTTGGCAACCTGCAGTCCCAGACCAGTAAACTGAAGCTGCTCACAGGCTGCCTGAGATGCAGCTCTGTGCCAGCACTGGGAACAGCACCCCATCCAGACTTCTTGCCCTTTCATCTACCCTTCTCTTCTGTCTTTTTCAAGGACATTAATTTTTATGCTAAACCAACATGTAGGTTGCATCACCTATCTCAGATACCCCTAGGACAACCCAAACAGGATTTTCTTCTCTCCAGAGGAATCCACACCCTGGGCATATTACTCATCACCATCACAGCATCTCCTACAATGCACCCAGACATCCTTCTGCACACGTTGCAATTTCCTTTATCAATATATTGAATCTCTGTTTGACTCTATTAATGCCCTAGAAAATGTCTGTGTGCCAGCTTCTCTATGTATTTGGAGAGCTGGTGCCATCTCTCACAGAGAAGGAAGAGACTGTATACATCAACAGAGAGAATAAATGGTACACTTTCAAGCCTGGCACAATTCCTTCCAGCTCTTTGAATGCATTGCAAATTTAATTGCAATTTCTTCTGTGATCTTCTATCTCAAGTTTATAGTTAGATCCTCTGGGCCTATGAGGAATGATGCTATGTGGTTACCTAGTAAGAACATTGGAATTCATGTCCTGAAGTTGCTTCATTAGTTTACTTCATGCTTTCCAAATGATCAAAGCAGATCTAAATTTTTCATTAAGAGGAAAATTGCACCTTTTGCATGGTAGAACAACTGGGTTAATTGCCAACATTAATATTATATTTGTTTCTCAAGAAGCCACCAGGAATTTCTATCATAACTTAATAAATATGAAACAAGGCATAGTCATTTAGAGAGCAAGGAAAACTGGGTCCTTCCTTCCAGCATTTATACACATCACCAGCAGTTTGGACCTGCTATTTCAGTTTTACATTTTGGGATGGTCAACCACCTACCTCCAATAGCTCATTTTTGCACAGAATGGGAAACCTTAGAGCAGTGCAAACGTGGAAGTTTTTCTTGGTAAGAGGCTTTTATCCAATTTTCCACATTCAGATTGATTATTTTATGTTTTAGGGAAAAACTACGTGTTCCTTTACAGTTAAAAACATGTAGCATATCTTGCAGCCTTTAATGAAGCCTGAGTATCTAGAATTTTCCTTAATAGTTTAGTAGCCTATAGATTATCACACTGATGTCCAGATTAAAAAAGACACTATAGGAATTGTCAGGTGAAGTTTCACAGACTGAATTTAAGCAAAGAACACAACTCTAAACAAACCTTCCCCTACAAACATGTACTGAATTTGAAATCTGGCCTTGGTGAGCTGATATCCACGGCCACTTTCTGGCAAGTCAAATGGAAGATGTGGGTAAGGAAAAGAAGAATGCTTTGGCTCCACAAAACCCACAGTTTCAAGCTCAGATGATTGGTACCAGTCAAAATTGCTGAGGGTTCTTAACCTGTGGAGTTTTAATCTGAACTTGAATCAGCTCCAGCAATGGGAGGGGAGCATCAGACAATGTGCTGATATCACTCATTTCTTTGTGAATTGACAACATCAAAACAATGCAGCAACCCCACATCCTATGGACACCCTCCTTCTCCCTTGGGCAGAAGTGACACATTACAGCTAGAAAAGGAACTTTAATGAACAGAAGTGAACTTCCAACCAAGGCAGTATTGATAAAATGTCAAGAGCAAGGGCTCTGCACCCAACTCATTTACATACACATGGAGAGAGAAACAAGTAGTTATGCTTCTCAGCTTTCCCAGCAGTGTGGCACATCCTCCTCAACCCAGGTCCAGGAGAATGGCAGGAAGGGAGTGCAGAAACAAGAATTAATTGCTAGGCACAAGATCTATCTGTGCTGCAGAGTGTGCAAGGCTGTGTGGGACACTGCAGTGTGCCTGCACACACATCGATACCATCTCGGCAGTATCCCACATACTCTATGTCTGAAACAAGAAAAAGAATAGAAAGGATGAGTCTGGTTCCTACAGAAAAAGTAGAAATAATGGGAAAAGGATGATAAAACCATGGGACTACAGCAATGCTGCACTGCGTTATTCAAAGCTCCCTTAACATCATTACAGACGAGGACATGCAGCGAAGGGATTTTCATGCACTTCTACCACAAAGTACATTTCAAGAGACAGTGCTTTAAACAGCCTCTGGTTTCATCTGTCTGTGCAGTGTACTTGATGTGCCAACCTCAACTCCTTTTGACCTTGTTTTATGGAGAAAGTCCTCCAAAAGCACAAAGTTGTACTTACCAGCTTGGTACACTTCTGACACCTCTCCCATGAAACCAAACTCACAGCATCTTTTTTGTATGTAATAAGGAATTTTGACATTTTCGATGAACACAGCTCTGTGGATGGCATATGGGCTTCTTATCAATTGGGCACTGGTCTGATTGGAAAAGCAGCAAAGAAACTTAAGCTTTGTTCCTGCTGTGAAAGACAGGGATGTTTTAGAGTCAGACTCATCAGTGTGCCCTATGTAGCTTCTCTGTGGTGATTCTACAGAGCCACAGGACAACACCACCTTGGTCCAGTTGAGCATGACTGACTAGATCACCTTCAGAAAATAAAAAAGGACACAAAAATGGAGGAGGGATTTACATAGAGGCAACAGAGTAGTTTTTCATGGTGAATACAAGTAGCAAACTCTACTGCAGTAAAGCAGAAGATTTAGGGCTTTCATCAGCTATTCCAAACAATGGCTCTAGCAGGAACTGCATTGTAAGACAAGGTTTCATCTCTTAGCACAGGATCCTCATTTCTGGATCCAGCAATTTCAAAACAAAACAGAAGAATGGAGCAGAACCATATTAGCAAATATTGGATCAAATTAATTGTATTTTGATGTTTTTACAGAAAATATCAATAAGAGTAAAGAAGCAATCATCAGAAAAAGGTTTACTGATCACAATCATAGCCATTTCACATCTGTGACAATATACTCCTTAATCCTTCCAATGCAAGCTGTAGTTTCTTTTTATGGAGTTATGTGTATTAGCCAGGTTTCCTTATGGAAAACATTCTTTATTTGCAATGTTTTAACTAAAAATAAGACAACAGCCCTGACAGAGCCTGGGTGAGGTACTATGGCACTTGGACATCCGTGAATCAGTTTGAAGGCATTCACAGAGGTGCTGAAACATTTATCAAAATGACATAGTTATAAATGCATTTTGGAGTCTTAACTATGTGGTCTGCCAATGTATTAATTTTCTGTTTTCATTGCAATGTGATGTTTACAACACTCCATTCAGTTTAATTAAATGTCTCCCATCATATTTACTCCAATCACACTTTATTTAGAGATCAATAAATATATAGTGAGACTTTGTTATTGATGATGATGTTTGGTTTTACTGTAACCTCATTACAGGATGTATTTTACAGCCTTCTTTCTCACAAATGATTGAACATAACTGCTGCAATATTACAGACCAAGTAAAATTAACATCCCTTTTTACTTCTGATCTTTCTTATTAACCATCACGTTTTAAAGTTATAATCAAGCCATTGTACAAGCACAAAACTTCACCTGACTTTAATTACTTGTTTTGTGCTAACAGACAAAAAACTGTTAAAAATTATCTTTATCAAGAGGAGTACAACTTGGTGTGCAATGTCACAAAGGGCACTGTCTCACCTCATATTTTAAAACCTACTTTGCTGCCACATGTAGGGACTGCAATGACTGGCAGATGTACTCATTTCATGTGGCTATTGGTTTCCAAAATCATTATTTAAATTTTCAGCAACATCCTCAGTTCTTCCTTGAGACATGCAGATGCACAGAGGAGTTTAAAGTCACTGACTGGAAATTATCTTGATGGAATTGCTTTAAAAGCAAAGCAGGAGGCATAACAGGAGTTCCTCTGTTTTAAATCATTGCATTGCTTTACATATTGTACATGCTCCTAAATTTCTGACTTTGACAAGATTTGAAATAGTTTTTCTAGAGGAATGCATGACCTCCATGTGGAGCTACAGAGATGTGCTTGGTGGAAACAGGCTTGGAAATTACACTGCTGCATTATAAAGTGAGAAATGCATCTTAAACACTCCTATCTCCAAGAAAAAGTGTAGATTTGGGATTTGGAATTGATAGTACAGTTAAATTACAGAATCATTTATGTTGGAAAATACCTCCAACATTGTTAAGTCCAAACTTTGAGTTCTTAGAAAAGAAACCCCTGGTTTCCACATGGCTGAACAAATTTAGGTATACTATAACAGACTGCACAATAGTATTAATTAGAAGAGGTTAAGCATTTGAGGAAAGAGAACATGTTAGCCAGTTCAGCTGCAGGTCTCAATTGATTCTATTAATTAAGTTTATCTTTGTAAAATAATTAAGTTTTAAAAGTCTGCAAAAAGACACCATTTTACTCATATCTTCTTTGTGAAAAGATCATTAAGACTTAAGACACCAAGACCTGAGGCTGGTTGCCATAAAGCCAACAGTCTTAAGGTATCTTTCAATCTAGCCAAAAAATTATGAGAGGTCATATGCTCAAATTATATTACATGCTAGTGTTGCTCAAATTATTTACAAATTTCTCTTTTCTCTGTCATTCTTTCTGCTTGTGCTGTACTGTTTCTTTCCAAGAAGAACAGGGAGAAACTTCCCATTGAATTTTTATTCTTTGAGATTCTCTGGAGTATCCTTATTCCCAAGTAACCTTCCTTTGCCCACTCACCCATCAGTATCTCCTCTCCTCTGTAAACAGGAAAGCAATATCTCAAGAAAAACTTGTAATGCTCTTAAAAATCCTGTGAAATTATGTGATTTAAGAGCCTTATGCACTGGTTGAATTTAAACATGCCTGGCTGGCCAGAAGTAGATTATTTTTGGAAAAAAATTATAAGCCTACCATGGTCCTTCCCTGGTAGGAATTTGAGCATTTTCCATTACAAGATATTTCCACCACTTTTACACTTGCCTGGTCCCACACTCTCAAAAAGCTGCTACCTCTTTGACACATCAGTTTGGTATCTCAGCCAAGTGTGGAAACTGCACCATCTCCAAGTACCCCCTTTCCCTTCCCATTCTCTATTTACCTCTCTCTCTCCTGCTCTGCATCTCTTTTCTAGTAAAGTTCCTGAAAATGTGGAGAACAACCAGGCAGCTAAATTGATGAAATGAAGTCTTTACTCATTTTAAATTTAGATGCTTTGGGTTTGCCTTTACTGGGCTTTATTCTAATAGAAAAGTCTAAGATCAGGTTTTGCCACAATAGCAAATAGTTTGAAAATCCATACTAGGATGAGCTGTCCTTATCAGATAAAAACACATTCTCACAGTGACTTTTGACTGACTGTACCACTTATCTTAAAATCCAACCAAGAAAGCTCTTTCTTCATAAGCAAAAACTGCAATCACCAGGACCAGAGACCTCTGCAAATGTGTGGTGAGAGCTGCTGGCTGGACAGTAGGACCTGCTGTCAGGGGTTTAGAAGGGAATTCAGACAACCCTTCAGTGAAAGTATCAGTGCATAGCTGCTATTGCATTTCATACTGAAAAAATCTCCTTATCAGGTGATTTTTCTGAGTCAGTATGGTTATTCCCAAACTGATTGCACAAGAAACCACCTTGCCACATCAGTAAACTCCTGCACATATTGTCAGATCATTTTTCAAACTTATCACGGGAACAGCTTTTCCCATTTTCTCTGCCATCTGAAGGGAACCATCTCAGCATATCACTGGGGAAGGCCATGCAGAACCCCCCAAGAAGGATGCAGAGTGAACTACAGATGCACATAATTTGCAGGAATATGCAACAGCAAACAGCAGCAACTAATCCCACAAAATCCTCCGAGAGAATGAAAAGATTTTTCACTCTCTAAAATGTGATAATGAAAAAACAATTCCCAGATGCTCCACCAGATTAAATCATCTTGTTTTGAAGTTTATAATCATATATGTTAAATGCATGGGTCCACTTTCAAGATTAATAATAATGATCTTACATTTTTAATAGAGCCCTTCATCCATGGGAATTTGATGTGAGCTTACACAGGCACTCCAGGACTGCTGCAGTTACCTCTGGCTTAAGATGTAGCAGCTGTTTAATATCACTGCACATGCTCTAAACAGCATAGTGTTGTACAGAATAAGTACATGATACTATGTTGGTTTTGCATGGCCTGGTTTTTGGTAGTGGGGGTCCACAGAGGTGGCTTCTGTGACAAGCTGCTGGAAACTTCCACCATGTCAGGTAAAGCAAACCTCTGATGGCTCTGAAGATGGACATGCTGCTGGTCAAGGCTGGGACAATGAGAAAGGCTGGTAACACCTCTGTGATAACATATTTGAGAAGAAAATTAAAACAAAGTGGGACACACACTATTTCTCTTGTAGCCTGAGGAGAAGGTGAGACATGTGAGGGAAACAACATGGCAACACCAGGTCAGTGGAGGAGAGGAGGAGGCGCTTCAGGTGCTGGAGCCGAGATTCCTCTGCAGGCTGTGGTGAGACCATGGTGAAGCCATGGTGTGCCCCTGCAGCCCAGGGGTTCCATGGGGGGTACAGAGAGCCATGCACAGCCCATGGGGATCCACAGGGGATCCAGAAAATCCACCTGCAGCCTGTGGCAGAGGTGCCCCTGCTGGAGCAGGTGGGTGCTGGAGGAGGCTGTGATCAGTGGAAGACCCAGTGGAGAGAGGGGCTGTTGCTTCCAGGCCGGAGCAGCCGTCTGTGGAGGATGCACCCGTGGAAAGAGTGACCCAGGTCACAGCAGTTTTGGGAGGACTGTCTGCCCGTGGGGGGAGTTCACATTTGCAGCAGGTGTGGTATGGCTGCTGCTTGTGAGAGTGGACCCACGCTGGAGAAGTTCACAGGGAATTGTTTCCCGTGGGAGGGACTCCACGCCATAGCAGGGGAAGCATTCCTCTCCCAGAGCAGCAGCAGAAAACCTCAGGTGATGACCTGACAAACCCCCATCCCCTATCTCCCTGCACTGTCAGTGGGAAGGAGGGAGGGGTTGGGGGCAGGGGAAAGTGTTTTTAAGGGCTTATTTTACTTCTCATTATCCTCCTCTGCTTCTGATAGTAATAAATTCACTTTGTACCTTTGAGTTGACTCTGTCTTGACCTTGACGTGTTACCTCCCGGTCCTTATCTCAACTCATGCACCCTTTGTTAATTGTTTTTTTTCTCCTCTGCTCAGCTGTGGCAGGGGAGGGCGAGTTAACATCTTCCATGGGTGCCTGGCGTTTGGCCAGTGTCAAACCACAACAGTCTTTTTGGTGGAGAATTGTGGGCTGTCATGAGGACTTTGAGTTAAGAATATTAATTGGGAGAAATAACAAGTATTGAATCATATTATTAAGTAGAATTATAGTATGAACATTTTACCATAATTGCAGTGAAAGGTCCAGGGGTGGATTTTTGTGTAATTTGTCTTTTTTGTTCTGTGCTGTGATTATTGTTGGATCTGGTGTGGGGAACTGTTTTCCTTCTGTTTAGTTTAGTTGTTTTTGTTGTTCTAAGTGAAAATTCTGTGTTTAATGTGGTTTTGATGATAATTCCTAAATACGTTATCAGTGTCAAACCACAATAGATACTCATCAGAGTAAGGAGGTTACAGAAAAGCCTCCCTTAGCTGTTCACTTTCCCATAGAAGAGCTCAAGAACAGAGCTGAAGAACAGAAAAAAGGATGACATGCATCTGTAGAAGAGAAGAAAACCTGAGGACCGACAGCATTTTATATCTGTTAGGAAGCATATGCAGCATTTGAGGCACAGAACTGAAACTGCAGCTTTCCAGACCCAATGCAAGAACCATGGAGTGGTGCAGAGCCCCAGCCTCCAGTGGCTGGGCAGCAGCACCACCTCCTTGGCTTGGCCACAGGAGAGCTGAACTGGCACATGTTCAAACTGTCTGTAAACAAACCCAGTGCTGTGGCTGACCACCTGAAAACATCCCTCGGCTTTTGGACCATGTTGGCTTTCTTCATTTCGAAAGAGAACGACTGTGATCAGAGAAGCTACTTGTAGTGGTTTAGGTTTGCTAATTTGAGTTTCCTGACCAGTGTACTAAACAATGCAGTGGGTTTAGCGCTGGCTAAAATCACCAGTGCACCTACTAGAATTATTTACTCATTTCCTCTTGTGAGATATGTATTAGGAGGAAGGTATAAACGTATAAAGAAAACTTTATTAACAGAACTAAAAGAATAAGAACCAGAATAAAACCTTCAGAACATTTTTCCTCCCCCTGCCTGACTTCTTTTCTTTCCCAAATGACAACCTAGAGACAAAACCTGTGATTTTCAACCAGTTACCACCTCTGTAATAGTCTTTCATCAGTTCTTGTGGAGAGAGAAGTTTCTCTCACTATGCCATGGAGACTTCTTCACAACAAACAGTTCTCATGTGGCTTCAACGTCACAGCAAATCAACCACCCAGGAAAGGAAAATCTGTTCACAGTGTGAAAGTCTCTCCCACGACTTGCAGCTTTCCCAAAGTTGCTTTCATGGGCCATGCCAACTTATGGGGTACAATTTTAAGGATGAGCTGTTCTAGCATAAAAAAATAAGTTTTCTTCTTTTATCTCTGAGAACAGAGGTTTTTCTTCCTCTGTCTCTGGGGCAAAGTTTCTCAGTTCTCTTTAATCTAATTTCATTAGATTACAGCTTTTCAGCATCCACACATTATAGCACGAGTGCCTTTTTCTCATGGGCTGAGGGTGAATGCTGCATTCTGCCCCCCACCCATGCACTTCATGAATTACAGGGAAAAAACAGTCTGATACATCAAAAATATATCTTCACCATAGCCTTACAAAGAGAATTTCAGCCCAAAACCAAGGCATCTCATCAATCCCTTCCTATTTAGACTTTGATTCCTTCTTCACTGACTTCAGTGTTCATGTTTTTTCTATGTGTTTTCACCTTTTCCTGATTCAGGAGAGAACTGGTGTTCTTAGGTTTATGTGTTCTCAGGCATTATCAACTGAAAGAGTTTTTATAGAGTTCTGCTGTGCTGAAAGGTTGATCTCATCCAGGCTGTGCACTGGGGCAATCACTTGCCATGCCTCTCTGTTGGTCAGGTGCTGTCTGCCCTCGACACCGTGCGAGCTGCCAGCCTTACCCCGCGCCTTTTCTTCATGCAGGGCACTGAAAAAAAATATAAGAAAAGCTGCTGCCACTGCCTTTGTCTTTCTGTTCACAGCATGGCTAGATAAAAAAAAATGGATAAACAAATAAAAGTTCATTGTGAGCCATACTGAGGTAGCCACAGCCGCGTGGCACAGCCTCAGGTGTGCCGATTTTGGCTGTGCAGTCTTGGCCATGTGGCTGCTCCTGGACTGGGTCAGCAATGGCCACTCCTGGCCCTGGAGCCAGGAGTAAATGTGAATCTCACAGAGGCAGACGCAGCTTCTGAATGGTTCAGTAGGTTGTCAATTCTCAGAGCTAGCCAGCTATTAGCTTTTGCTAGGCACAGAAGCTCTTAACAGCCCCTCCCAGAAAAATCATTACTGTGGGTGGCTTCTTCCCTTCTCACCAAATGTCAATTAATGCAAAACCAGTACACTATTGCAGAGCAAAAGAACTGGCATTAAAGATAATTTACCTCATCTCTGGACATAGCCTTGCAGGGTCACGGCAGGACAGGTCACCAAATACAGAGTGTCACTGTGGGACGAATGGAAAAGCAGGATCACCCCTCAAGAACAGTCTACAAACTGACCTTGAACTCCAATTTACAAACAAGATCTTGGCTCTCCACTCTCAAGCAGAGCCCTTCAGCTTTATCACAGGTAATTGGAGATGGTAGAAGAGAGGCCATTTAACCTCTTCATCTTTAAATCATGAAGAGTCAGCAGAAAGTGGCAACACAGAGAAAAGCCAGGGAGTCACGGGAGCTATAGTATGAAATAAAGAGAAAGAGGAAGCCTCATGATTGATTTTAATAGGCTTTGAATTAAGCTCTTCAAATTGGAGAGCAGAACTGAAGAGATACACAGATGGGCAGACTGAATGTCACCACTGCAGGTAATATTACCAATTCCCCACAATAAACTGCAGTAAAGGCATGTCTGAACCCTGATGGAGATACAAAAGTGGGAGATGTATTGCAATTATTCAGTTCTGCATGCTTTACTTTATTCTTTTTTATAAAGATAAGTTCAAGCCAGAGAAATTGTTGAAGGGCTTTGACTTTCCTTACACATCTCAAAGTCTTCATACACTTTCCAAAGAAATATTCCCAGAAAAATAAGTGCAGCTTGCTGTTAAACATTCTGGTCTGAAGGCTTAGCATGGCACACAGCCACTCTCCTCGTCACATAGTTTAAGGCCAAGCTAATCAATAACGGGTTCTTAATGCCAATGAATTCAAACCAGCAGTTTGTTTTTAAAATTAAGTTACTGAAACAGAACTAAATATTGCCTAAATCAAATTAGCTGCAGTAGCAATAAATAATTAAAGTAATAAACCAGTTCATAAATAGAGAACATAATACAATTAATTTTACCACCATGTTTAGCAACATCAATACTGCAGCGAGATGGAGTGCAGGGAGCTAAGGCAGTTTTGCATCCACACACAAGCAGCACAATAGCAAAATGACTGCATATATATATAAAAATCAAATCCAAGCAGTAATAGAGTACTTTGGAAGAGTAAGTAGCTGTTGAGAGGCAGATAACTGGCTCAAGCAGGGACACATTGTGTATGTGAAATGCATTTTGCAAGGCTGAGGGAAAGATAAGAAGGACGGAGCAGGATGAGTTATTTGTGGTAAAATCTTCACTCGCTCTAGAAAAAGCACTGTGCTCATGATCTATTCCTGCTGATGCCACCATGTGCCCTTTTCTGTGTTCCCCATGACCACAGACAAATCTGTAAAGGCTTCAGTCTTCTCTCACCTGCTCTGGTAAGCCACCAGGAGCAAAATCTAGGACAGTCAGTACTGAAAAATGAGCTGGTGGGTTGCTGCCATGCTTTCCTGGTTCAAGCATTACTGCATTTACACTAAATCCATGCATAGGCTCCTGATCCCTGGTTCCTGAACTCCCAGGATTTGGGGTCCCTTGGTTTAGCTGAATGGAAGATCACAGATTGCCACAAAATAAAGACCTTTCTTCTGTCTGAATTGTCTGAATCTCCTATTTGAAAGAAAAAAAACATGTGTGCATATCCATATTCTTTCATGACTCTGGATCACATGTACACACATCTGCTTTTTCTTTGCTAAAGTAAAATCTTTAAGGATGAATAAGATCTGTTCAAATAATGATATACAAAACTGAAGAGATTTTGCAAATGTCAGCTGCAGAGTATTGTTCCAGCACTACAGTGTTAATAAAGTCTTCCTCTATTCAAAGAAAGGTGTTACAAGATATCAGGATAACACTTAGTTACCTCACCCTGTTGAAATGTTTATTAGTTTTTAAGGAAGGTAAGTGCAACTCCTGCAATCTCATCTCTCTCTCAATGGAAAGCACAGCCTTCCCCAGAGAGAGCTCTTAGAAGCTGTTTTGCAGAGCTGTGTATTACAGACTCATTAGAAGCTAGTCCATACCACAGAAACATTTATCCAAAATAATTCAGCACAACTAAACAGAGCAGTCTGACAGCAGAGTTCTCCTCTAAAGCTAATTCACCTCCAGCATCCTTAGTGCTACTTCTTAAAGGCAGGGAGGGTTTCTGGAAGGGGCAGTGATGTCTGACAGACATAGGGGTGCTGCTCTGGGAGGTGGTGGCTGGGATGTGAAATTCTGTCACTTTGTCTTTCCTTTAAGCTTGCCCTTGCTTCAAGAGAAGATCTGAACACAAACACCATGAAGGTTCTCTTCAAATCACGTTCAAACAGTAACACAAACCAGGCATTTCATTGTTATTCATTGCACACAGCCATGTCCCTCTGTATGTTCTGTATGATCTCTCCAGTCATCAACAAAATGGGAGCACCTGAAGACCAAATTTGCAAAAACAGCCAGGCACACAACTCCCACTGCTGCTGCCAGAGACATGGAGTGAGCAGCATGGGCTGAGGGGAGTGAAGGCAGCTCAGCAAGCAGACCTGGCACACAGCAATGCTGAAGGGTCATGGGAAGGAGGCCATGACTTCCAGGGAAATTTGGGGCAGGACAGTTTTCCGTGCAGAAGTGAGGCCAGCAATACCCTGTGGACCAGAGCACACAGCAAGCTTTCAGCATTGAAATGATGCCAGTATCTCTCATGGCATGCCATGCTAAAATGCCCTGTGTTTCCCTTTAGAGTGAAGCTAAGGATGTCAAGCTTTATTCCTTCGAGTTCTTCAACAGGAAAACCACTGGCTTCAAAAATGCACACAGGAAAAGCACTGGAAAGCACCAGAAAATGCCAGCAGCCACCTGGCAAATGATTTCTGCAGAAAGCAAATCCATCTCCTAGCATCCATGAATAACTAAGTCAATCAGGTTGGTAAAGCAGGCTAGACCAGGGGCTTTTGCCTTCCCAAGTACTTGTTTCCCTTTTGCTCCATTCACTCTTCCCTCTCACCCTTTCTAATTGTTACAGGATAGAAACTGGATCTCACTCACCTTCATGCACCTCCCTCCTAGTCCTCCCTGCAGCAAGCAAAATCCCTGGCAGCCTTTCCATTTTGTTGTTTTCATGGGGATCCCATCAACCTTCCTTTAGCCATGAAGTTTCCTTCCAGAGAAGAGTTTTGAAGTTCTTTCTTAAGAGACTTGAAGAATCCCTTTCCCTGTCCACCTGCACATAATGCAGTATGGCAAAGCAAGCACAGCAGGAACCAGAGACATTTCTATGAGGTTCCCAAAGATGTAATGTCCCTGTATAATTTTACGTTCAACATGACAGTATCAGGCACACTTCATTCTGAACTGTGTTGCAGAAAGGAGCTCTACTGGATAAGGGGCCAGAGAAGCACAGCAGATGATGTCCTCACCAAGCACAGAGGTCCCCACTCTAGGCTTCTGATGGGCAAACTGTGATCCTGCCACATGCCTTTCCTTCCACACATCCATCAGTGGGGGACAACAGTCTGAGTAACAGCCTATCCACCCCTCCTGTCTCAGTAACTTAAATAAGAGAGAGATGCCCTGCAGATCTTACAAGGGATGCCAATGAGGAATATTCAAACCCCACACATCAATACCAAGCAAGTTCTGACCCAACTATCACAGTGGCCCCCAACCTATCAGTAATTTTAGCAGCTTTCTGTTCCTGGCTCTATCATTGACTCACAAAAGTGTCATCAACTGAACCTGGGCACAAAGCAAAGTACATTGCTGGCACACATGAACACAGCTTTATTTTAGAGGGACCAAAATACTTCAACCACCCCACGCAACATTTCTAAGTTTACCCAGTGTTATCCCCATTTCACACATGAGAAAGGTTACTTGCTATGATTAAGATAACACAGCAACTTTTAGGGTAAAAACCCAACAGTCAATAAAATTCAGTATAAAATGCTGAAATCCATCTGAGAACATACATCTAGTCAACATAAATATACAAAGATTTCCGGTTATTTTCAAAATTGTGTGACTAGGACTTAAATCGTTACTGCATCCAAGTCACTCAGCTATAGGTATTAGATTCAAGATAGTCAAGATACATCTTAGGGTGTCCAAACCCATTAAGACAAAACAACAGGTTGATCAGTTACACCCTTGCCAAAGTAAAGCAACTTAATGCTGAAATAATGCACACAAACCCAGTAAATCCATACACTCAGCACAAGGAGGGCTGGTACAGGATAAAGCACTGCAGCACCAGCAACCCAGAGGAATCAGCATCTTCCTGTTGCTCTTCCCGATGCTTTTCCACTTACAGCTCATATTTAGGTCAAATGATACTACATTTCCTTTACACCTCCCTCACTGAAATCACGACAAAGGCAGAAAATAGCAACTGAACAAGGTTTGCACACAGAGAAATCACTGAGATTAACTGAGCTCCAGAATCAATAGGGCAATTTTGTCACTCTCATAAAATTTCTTCTTTGCTTCTGCTACCAGAATAGATGGAGCCTCTCAGCACCAAGAGAGTCTAGTTCACAGTATTTTTCTTTGCTTCCTCAAAAGCTTTAGTAAGACATGACATGTCAGGGATGGGGTCTTGGCTCATGGCCTTCAATGATCAGCTGCCTTGCTGTGCTCCCAATCTTAAAATACAAACAACAGCAAGAAACAGCAGCAGAAACTCCTTCCTGTGCATTTTTCTCCTCCAGGTGATACAATAAAAAATGTGTCCCACATTAGTCCCACCTAGAGAGACCTTTCTTCTCACCATGTAAAAAACCCTCACTTTTTCAGACAAATAATTATGCAATTACACAAATAACTGTGGGACTGCATATGTCACTAATACCAGTCCATCTCACTCAAGAGGGTCACATCTTTCTTGCAAACTAAGAGATAGCAATTACAGAAGGAAATGCTAAAAGCTGCACTCCAGTGTTTCAGGATATTCTGCTACTGAAGTTTCTTGCCTCTTTTCCTAATACAAGCACACAATTTTAATTATTTAGAGCTCACAGTCAATAGACTTGGATCAGCAACAATGACAGACTGCCACTGTCAGGCAGCGAGACCTAAAGGATTCACTAACACTGTAAGGAAAAAGGCACATCAGATTATCAGATTACAGGATATTGACACTTGTGATAGTATTAGAAAGTTAAATATTATGATAATTAGTTTTCAGCTGATTTTATCTCTGAAATCACATCAGCTTTGGTGATGTTTGTACTCCACTGAACCCTGTTTACATGTGGTTTTTTCCTGCCAGAGGATGCAGAATAAAGAAATATTGAGGGGAAAAATGCATCACTGAATAAGTGATCATTACTTTATAACTTCTTCTATCAGACTTAATTCCTATTAAATCCTGACTGAGGTCTCAGTGCAAGAAACGAGTATTGTAGCTAAAGCCCTCACCTCTTAGTGCCAGCTGGCAGCCCGGACAGCTTGGCTGCACCCACAGCACAGAGCTGGGATCCAGGCAGGCAGTATCACACCCTGACAAACATCATCTGGTCTAAATATCTGCTCTATTAACTTGAATTTCTAATAACCTAGCTTCCAAATAAGGTCTAGCTCTGTGCAAAATAACACCCCAGACAGCTAATGCAAAGACTGTGCCACACACTGGGCATTCAGCTGCAATCCTCATGCACACGTGGGCCATGGTGGAGGGGGCTTGGCCCAGCCCAGAGCCGCTCCCAGGGCCCAGCAGACCCCAGCTCAGCACACGCCATCGGTGGGGCATGGCTTAGTGTCAGCAAGATGTCAGCATCCACAGCCCGGCCCAGCCTTGGACAGGGGCCTGTGGCCTCTCGTCCCCCACCCAGCCACCACTGGGGCCCAGCCCGGCCCTGTGGGCCATGGTGAACTGGGGCCGGTTTGATCAGCACCCCGTTACCTCTTCAAAGCTGGAAGCAAAAGTGAGATTTCCTGAGCTTGCCTGCCTTTAAAATGTGGATCACACAGAGACAGACCCAGCTTCTAAATGGTTTAATAGGATGTAAATTCTCAGAGCTAGCCAGCTATTGGATTTCGCTAGGCACAGAGGAAGCTCTTAGCAGCTTCTCTCAGAAAAATTATTTCCATGGGTGGCTTCTTCGCTCCTCACCGAGTGTCAATTAATGCAAAATCAACACAGTTTACCTTATTCTTGCTCAAGTACACCTTATAAGGAATGCCAGAGAGTGCCTGTTTTATGTGTTGGAGATGGGATTTTGAAAGTGAGCTAAAAACATTTAGTTTGGGGTTGAGTTTATTTCCACTGAAAACCAAACAGAGCAGTTCTGACCAACCACCTCTATCTACTTAATGACCTAAAGCCCTTGGAGCCACCAAAGTCATGCACACTCCTCACCCCAGCAGTGAGCAGCCAGCCTGGGCCAGCACAGGGCTTGGGAGAGCTCCCAGGAACATGGCAGTGCCAGGCTAATGCCCGAATTCAATGATCCTAAAGGGCATTTTCCAACCTTAACAATTCCATATTTCTGTGATCACATCCCCCTCCAAGCCTTCCCTGAAAGAGCAGACTCACAGACAAAAGCTCCATCTGCACACAGCTGCCGAGGAGAATTTTAAGCCAGCGAAGGAGTGTTTGTTTGTGCTAAGAAAGAGATTTAATGTCTAAATTAAATAAGTGCACTATGCTTAGCTCCCACTGACAGAACGGCTGGATATTAATGGCTCTCCCGCTGGAGCTGGCTCTCTCTGGAGAGCCCTGCTCACACCATCCGTGTGCTGATCAGCACATCAGCAACGGGGGCACGCGCACACCAAGCCACGCACCCCCTCCCCACTCCTCCCTGCTTTCAGTCAGCTTCCTGAAAGGAATTCTTCTGCTGTTTTGACAGAAATCCTTTTGTCCCCTGGGAATACACTAAAAGAACAAACAACAGGTTTGGTTTAGGGAAGGTCTGAAAATTATTGCTACAAAATCAGGAAAGTGAAATGGAATATCCACTGGTAGAGGACAGAGTCCAAATTAGCTCCTGGAAGCAAAGGAAAATAAGTTGGATACTTTTAATAATTTTCATCATGTTCCTATTGTTAAATGAGTACAATAAAACATGTTTCAGTTATTTAATTCAAAATATTAACTGCTGTGACATTTGAAGCTGAAAATAATCCCACAGGTTTCCCAAAAAGAGAGATTCATGTTTGTGCAGAGACGTTCAGCAAGGCCAGCAGCACCGTTCTCCCAACAAGAACAGCTTCTCAGCCTCTAGTGAACAAACAGCGTCCTGAGAAATAATCACATTAGAGCTTCTGCCTGCTGGAAAGACAGAGGGCTGTAATTATTATTTCTGTTTTAGAATACTAGGGGTACTCAGTTAAAGATGTCTGAAGGATGGTGGGGTCATCTAATCAGAGGGAGCACAGGTCAGATGTGATAAACAAGGCCTGATGAACATGCTTCCTTTGAAGAGGGAATTATAATGCCTAACATAGATCAGGCAGGAGCTGTTCTGGTGATATTATTTATATTGGGTGAACATTAAAAGGATGAAAGAGTCATTCTCAGCATTGTCTCACAGTCAAATAGAAATGTTTTTGAAGTTCACGCAAGAGTCCATTACTTCACCAGCACATGTTAGAATGATTTGGTGATAATACAATCTCTGTGACTCACCAAAAATGATCACTTAGCACTCACACTGTTTGGAATGTACTTGGAGGTGTCATCCAAAAGCAAACTTCCCCACGCTGGAAGCATTTATTATATACCCAAAAGGAAAAGAGTCTTTCTGCTGTCTCTGCTCCTTTACTGCTGCCTTTATGTGAAGACTTAGCTCTAATTGGGACACCTTGTACTGAGAAGCAGTTAGGGCTTTCTGGATAATTTAGTGTACTGGTAAGAGCTATGATTTAATCCACATGCTTTACCGTACAGTAAAGAGTTGCTCCTTACTGGTTTTGAGACCTCCAGCCCACCAGAAGATGTTACAGTCCTATATCCAGCACACACACTGCAGCCCTGGCTGCATCATGCCATCATGATGGTAAAATCCAGCTTGGTTTTACAAGCATGTGAAAATCTGTACTTCTTTCCAACTTTCCTATGACTCCAGCTGCTTGTTCCAAAACCAGCATCAGGAACAGGCACACTAGTCCAGCCACCCTGAGTAGTGAGACCATAAGCCCCTCTCTGACAGACACACTCAGGGTCTTATCCTGTCTGCTGCTGAGCACTTAAAGCACTATGACAGAGTTAGGAGAATGTACTTCTTCATTTATCAGAATTTTCTGTGGGTCACACAGTTGTCTCATTGTTGCACAGTGTTCAGATGTAGCCTGGATCCCAACTCTGATAAACAAGAGAAATCCCATCAGCATCTTGGGGTGCACACACAGGCACCTCACAGGCTGGGATATCTGCTCAAACCACAGCCACCCTTTTCTTTGTACAAACTGGTGCTTTCCCATAAAAATGTCTCTGGCAATGGATCATTCCTCACTGACACTGGTGCCAACAGAGTTGGATGCATTGATAACAGCAGAGAAACTGCACAGGGCTGCTTCCAATTTCTGGCTTCACTGATTCTATTTCCCAGGGAATAAGGCTTGCCACAACGTTGATTCTGTTAAAAGCAGCTGATGAACTTCTGTATTTAACAGGCAATAGGAGTTCAAACCTAAATACAACTATTATATAATTTACGGAAAACTAATAATTTCTGAAAAACAATTATGGATAAAGAAGAAATAATTCTGTGGAATAAAAACCAGGATAATAAAAAAACCTAGCATCAATAACTGAGAGAAAAAATATTCTTTAAAGCATTCAGATATGAAAAGTAAAGAAAAAAGATCATATTACAGGCAATTCACATCATAGAATTTCAATGGGAAAAGCAGAACAACTAGAAGCAGGGCACCGCATGCCACTGTCACCTACTTTGCAGTTGCAATGAGAAACTAAATTGAAATCTTGTAAGAAGTGACATTTTGAAAAATTTCAAAATCTGCAGATGGAAAACACAACACTTTTTTGTTGTACTTTTTATTTTCCAAGCTAGAGCATAATTTGATGCTATTATCTGCTGGCTGCACAAGATAGATTTCAGCCTTTGCAACAACTATTGTGCACACAAACCCCAGGAACAGATATATTGATAACAGAGCTGGTCCCCTGTGCTGAACAAATTTAAAAAGCCAAAATCCAGCTCATGCCTTTGGAAGGAACCAACTTTGAAATCCATAGGTCCAGAATCACTTTTCACATATAATGGTTTAATCCTGGTAAAATGTGTTACTGGATGAGTTCCATGATACCTGAAATGAGTCAAATAGTTTTACACTCAATTAGAAAAAGCATATGGGTTGACATTCAGCCCTAATGACTGTCACATTGCTGGAGATACTTTATCAGACAGAACTTAGAAGCTCACCAGTAAGAAGGCACTTCTTAACCTTACTAGAACTGTAGAGTAAAAAGAATGATAAAGATATACCACCTATGAGGGAGAAGCAAGGATAATAATGAGGAGGAGATGGGGGCAAAAATACGAGGATCGCTCTCATGTTACTTCATAAACATGCAGTGCCCATTATGTCATATACAAAACAACAAACCTGTCTAATATTCTTCAGAAGTTCTCATCAAACACAAGAAAGCAGCATGGCATGGATAAATAACTCCTGTCTCATGACAAACAAGGAAATATTTATGGAAGGCTATTAAACTTGGATTACTGAGACACTGGAGGAGTTGCAGAGCAGCCAATCAGCTCTGCTGACTAAATACGTATTTATAAATGCTTTACCTCTTTTATTTACTCAGTAGACCAAAATGACTTATTAATTCTGTTCTGCTTTTATTTTGGTCTATCAAGTACCGTAAATGTGCAGCTAGATGTGTAATAAAAACTCTTTTAGAAAAGTAATTACATTACTTTACACAGAGCAGATTTTTCTTTCCCAAGTACCATGAACAACTGGACCATTTCACAGGCTCCTAAATTCTTATTAAAAAATATACTGACACATGCTAATTACTGAAATGAAATCTTGCTTAGAAATGTAAAGTCCAAAAGAACCATCTCCACACAAAGCAGGGCTCCCTGAAAACCACTAACTTAAGCAGACTACCTGCTATGGCAGCAGCCAGGGACATGGCTATGGCACCAAACACCTGAAAGGTTCATTCTTCACATCCTATTAGGAAGAAATTCTTCCCTGAGAAGGTGGCGAGGCCCTGGCACCCAGGCTCCCCAGAGGAGCTGTGGCTGCCTCATCCCTCAGTTTCCAAAGTCAGCTTGGACATGGCTTGATGCAACCTGGGATAGTGGAATGTGTCCCTGCCCATGGCAGGGGACTGTAATGAAATAACCTTTAAAATCCCTTCCAACCCAAACCATTCTTGGATTCTATGATTCTGCCAGGTTTGGCTAGAGCAGGATGTGGTGTAAGTTAAGCACTGAAAGGATCATTGATGGCCTCAGCCACTACCCTGGTCACCTCCAGGAGAGGCCACCAGAGCTCCCTTAGAGCCTCCCCTGCCATAAATCTCCACCTCTAGCTGGGCTAACCCAGTGACAGGCTCAACACTTCCATCTTCCACAGGCCAAGGCCATGACCACCTGGGAGTAAGTACCTGAACTAAGAGAGCACAGAGAGGGTTATTCCTCTTTTATCTTCAGCTCATATTTGAGCAGTGAGTTGAAGCTCCAATAATATTAACCTAATTGCTCTGCCTTACAGTTAAAGCTTAGTTCAATAAGAAATGGCATGCTGAAACCTTCTAAGTCTGAAATTGAAAATACACCATGCCCTCACACTTATTAAATAGACTAGTAGCATGTTCAAAAATCATGACTCCAAAATCTGACTGGACCCAGAAGCCATCTGGACTTTGGGTATTTTGTCTTAAAGTCCGAGTTTCCTCATTTCTGTAATATTTAAAACATGCTGGATAAACCGATTCGTTGGAAAATGTTTGCAGTATTACATTATATTGCCATTATCAGAAACATCTGCTGCCAGTTTTTTATTCAGCTCTTACAAATGAGTTTATGTTATAGCTGGTCTGAAAACTCTGGGTTTATAGTGCATTTGTACCTTTCAATATGTGCAAGCATCACAAGTCCACTCTGTTTCAGAGGGGCTTCCACATCAGGCAACACTCTCTGTAACAACAGATACGTGGCTGGACACAAAAGCAGAACTTCACAGAAAGAACAATGCACTGAAAACAACCAAAAAAATCAAATCCAACATGACTTCAAACCTCACTGTGTATTTCAACCTGGCTGCTGCTAATGATACTTAAGTGAAGAAAGCCCATTTGTGTGAAAAGATGTCCTCTTAAAGACAGGTTCTCTTAGAAGACCAATGCAAACCAGTCCTGCTTTACAGCTCTGGGTCAGCTGGAGAAAAGTGCTCTGGAGATGCTGAAGAGGCAGCCAAAACAAGGTTTGTACAACAAAGCAGCATCTTCCAAAACACTGCCCAGGTTAGATGGAAAAAGTAGAAAAGTAGAGAAGCTTGTGGGAGAGAGTTGAGGGATGACAGAAACCAACAGCACAAGCAGATTTTTCAGCTGCCAAATCAGCAGTTTTTTCTGATTTCAAATGGAAAAAGAGAGATGCCTTCAGGCACATCCAACTTCAGCACTCTGCACTGGGGATACTTATTTATGATGTTTAGTGGTATGGAATACATATATATGTTATTTTGTATCTCCCTAAAAATCCTCACAAGGTCTCATAGATTTCTGGCTCTTCTCCATCTTCTCCACACTGGGAACTGAAGTCTGTCCACTTCCTAAGCTTGCCTACAAGCTCCTTGATCTCACCTCCTGTTGGGAAACAGTTTCCTGATTTTCTGCCACTCAACAAGTTCTAACTTCAGCTCCTTCAGGTCCATCAATCAGCTGCTCTAGCAAAGCCACACTCTATTATATTTACTTACTAAACAGTCATGCCCATTCTGCCATGGAGAGAATTCATTCCTCCTCCTGCCCTAAAGTACTCAACTGCAGAAACTGATGGATCCATTTACAGGAACCTTAACTCTGCAAACCACTATTTCCACCAGTCAGAGAGATGGACATGTAAAGACTTTGCTGTGTGTATGGCAAAGCTGGGCTAAACCACAGCTGCATTCACATTTTCAGAAGCAATCCACCTCCATGAACAGTCATCTGCCAGCCAAATGTGACCACCAGACCAGACCTGTTTGCTTCAGGAGCTGCTCAGGAACTCCCTGGCTAAGCTGCAATTCTCTGTTCCTCATCCCAGACACATGTGCAATACAAACAGCAGCAGTAAGACTGCTCAGGAGCATTCACATTCCTGTTTAACTTACTACTGTGCCTGATGCTGGCTAATGTGCCAATTGAGGTTCTTCCTCCTCCACCTGGTTTTACTCCCTTCTTTTAATTCCTGCCACTTGAAAGCATGGAATGTGCCAAGTTATAATTAAACATCACTGCTGACAGATGTGTGGGAGCAAGCAACTTTGCCCCTTCCTGACTAGGGCTAGGCTGTTCAAGTGGGATGAAGTATAAAAAAAGCTGAGAAACTGTGGCACAACATCAGATTAATATCTTCACCCAAATAACCTTTCCTGGGTAACAGATTTCAAAGCATATATTGACTGTGAATGGCAAAGTTGGAGGTAATAAAACTGTCTATGAAAATAAAGCAGCTGAGATGGGAAAAGACAATAAACTTTGAAGTGAAGACTGAATAATTGTTAAAACCAATATAACAAACATGGAAAATATTCCAACTTGTGATTCAACAGAACAGATATTTTTAATGTAAAAGCTGTCCTTCAGACTTTGGAGGAATGTCCTGAAATATAGCCAGTGTGTTTCTGAACATCCAATTCTCTACAGATCACACAGATACAAATATTTATTTTCATATCACATCATCCATCACATGGATATAACTGGGATAGCCAGACAACCAAGAGCCTGGGGGTACAGTTGCTTCTAAAGAGCAACACAGGAACAGCTACTGATTTTTGGTGTTCTCTGACCAAGTCATAAGAAAAAAAAACACAGATTTGTTGGATCCCAGTAACAGGAAAAAAAAAAACCATGATGGGAAATTCATAGGTGATTTACTACAAAAGTAATAATAGCTGACCACTTTGTGTTCCTGAAGGATTTCAGGACAGCAACTTATCATTCCTGCCAATTTTGGAGTGCCTGTCTTCTTCCATGGAAAGGAAAAAATTTGAAGTTGGCAAAAAGAAAGGACAAAGCAAATAGAATTTCTGAAGGGCATTACTCTTTTATAACCATGAGTTAGTTTTTCATGTAGGACATAAAAACTGATGTCAAATGGAGAATAATGAAATATTTCTTAAGCTGTTGGCTGGATCCTCTACCACTGCTAATTGATGCAGAGATTTTTCAGTTAAACTCTGGCAACCTGGGAAAGCTCAGGGTGTGATATATTCTACTGCTCCACATTAGGAATCACAGTGTAACAATGAGGATTGTGTATCTGTAATAAATACATACAAATAGGACATCCACAACACAGAGCTTGTGAAAACTTCAGGGAAGTGTCAATTAGAAGTTTTAATTCAAACCAGGTATTTAAAAGTTTGTATATTTATGGCGGTGATGTCATCTATCTGAATAAATCTAGAGTTGCATCTCATTAAATACGATTATATGGTCAGAGCAGAAGCAATTTGCTTGAACATTTCTTGGCTGAACGGTTTCAAAAGCATTTTTTGACACTAATTTGTTGAAAGGATGATTGTGAACAACAAAAACAAATTAAAAGTTTTAAGTGCTTGGGTTAGATTCTCAGCTAGTAAAAAAGAAAAGGTGGTCCATGAATTCAGCAGAGCTTTGCTTATTTCTATCTACTGAAGACCTGGCTCTTTATGCTTAATGTGACTATACATATGCTTAGGCATAGTTCTACTCAGCAGACAATTTGTTCTAGTACTCAGCATCCTTCAGCCCCAGAGTGCCAACTGAAATGGGAACACGTGTCAGCTCCAGAAGTTGCAGATTTAAATCCTGTGTTCTTGCCATTAAAATAATTGGGGGAACCACTGGAGTCTCTGCTCTGCCAGACATGGGGAATTTGATAGACACAAAGGTATGTGGCTTTTACATATATAAGTTGTAAGGTGTAATTTACAGCCACAGGTAAGTATTATGCATTCATGTATACTCATTACACAGGGAAAAGTAACCAATCTTTAAAATTAAACCCTGCCACTGTCCAGCCTAATGTCTGCAGATGCTCTCTACAAGCTTGGTCCTGTGTTTCTTCCAATCTAACACACACCCTGCAGTCTCCCAGTTTCCTGCACAGGGTCTTCTCCTCAGATTATGTAGATGTTAGGAAGAAATTCTCCACTGTGAGCATGGTGAGACACTGGTACTTGTTGTGCAGAGGAGTTGTGGCTGCCCTGTCCCTGGAAGTGTTCAAAGTCAGGCTGGATGGGGCTTGGAGCAACCTGGGATAGCAAAAAGTGTCCCTGCCCATTACAGGGGGTGGAATGGGATGGGCTTTAAGGTACCTTCCACCACACCCACTCCAACATGTCATCCTTTCCACCACTCTCTTCATTCTTTTCACTAAATGCCTGCTATGTCCACATATTCTGCACAAACTGCTGCTTTTCCCAGCTCCCTACTCCTGTTTTGCTTTTCCCCATCTTACACTGGACAGCTGACAGGAGTGTACAGGTTATTCACCTTTTGGCACCATTCCTCTTTCCTGTGCACTAAGGGCACGAAAAATGATGAAAATTAACATTAAAATGGAAAAGAGAGAAGATTCAGTTAGTGAAAAAAGATCTGCCTGTCCAAACTTGCCCTGTGATTTTACTTTAACAGAGCAACAGGGGGATAGTATTCAAATCTGTGCTTGTTTATCACATGCTGGGGTTTCTTGAGTTTGTGTTTTGAGGTTTTTTTGGCTGATTGGGAGTTTGTTTGTTTTCAAAGCACAAAACCTGGCACCCTACCCCATATTCTGGTTTCCACTGCAGGAGCATAATACAGATGGATACCACAGTGGGTCATATGTGTGACCAACTCAGAGCCAAATTACAAGTGAATTTAGAAAAATATTCCTGCAGCTTCTAATCAAATCCCAGATTGGGGGTTTTTTGATTAAAAAATTATTTTTAGTCAAAAAGGGTAATAGTTACACACCAGTTAGGCATCCCAGGAACAGAACTGTTCTGCAGCCATTTCCATTTCAATTGAGAAGAAAATCAGTCTCCAAACATCACTGAGAGGTGGCTGCCAGCTGCAGCCAGGGAAGCATCTCTCCTCCATACCACAGCAATTAAAAGATCATGTAATTACTGTTGATCTCATGCCACAGAAGTCAAAGGAAAACAATTCATTGACTGTAATGGGCTTTGGAGCAGGTTCAAAATTTCTCTGGCATATGTAATCCTGGCACTTTGGAAACCAAAAGCCTCCCAGTTTAACTACACTAATCCACAACTAAAAAAAAAAAGGAAAAAAATGTTTTCATGATCAGCAGCTATCAAGGCTTTATTGTGTCTGCTTTAAATCTAAAGGATTCAAATCTTTTGTCCCAAAATGAAGAAAAATTCTGAAAAGACTAAACCAGGATTGCCCCTCCTTTCACCAAAAGCTTTTTTTTTAATCATCCTGGATCATCCATAAGCCTGGGATAATAAAAGCAGATACAAAGTCTGCTGAGCTCTCATATTTGTGGGTGTTTCAATGAGGCATTTTTTAGTTTTTCAGCTTTTTAAGAGAAAGCCAGAATATCTACTAAGGGAACAGAATAGGAATAAACCCCCAACCCCAATCTCTTCCAATCATCTCATTTCCTCAGGTAAAAAGCATTAGCTGCAAAAATTACCATTTTTAGGGGGAAAAAAGCCTGGATCTTAAAGTTACCTCATACCATATCACAAAATTTATAAGAAATCCTTTCATGTGCATAACATTCTGACCCTCCTGTTATTTTTTTCCTAACACCAAATGATATCTGCTCTGTGCACATTTTAATACTGAAGAGGTTTCTGAAAATGCCTTTAGTTGAATTATTTTATAGGCATTATTGAGGAGTAACTCCAGCGAGGAAGAAACTTAAACATTGCTGAAAATCCCCAGGTAGCTCTGCAAATCCACATGCTCTTGGGATCAAGAGGTATTTACCATGTTTGTTAGCATTTTCTTGGCTTCTGAGGAGTTTGCAGTACATGGGACAGACTTGATAATCCACATATTGCCTTGCTGGGCATAAGCCAAATTTATGTATACATCTTAAATCTATCTGTTGCAATCCCCTTCACTCCAGCCATAGATATAAGAAGCTTCTAACACAGAAGTCCATTACACTGAATTCACTTCTGAAAAAAGTTATGGTTTTACCCCTCAAAATAAAAGTTAAGTCCTACCCATCCTCTGAAAGCAATGAGAAACCAGAATCACTTAGCCTGGAAATTCAGTGTCTTGAGGCACTGATCTCCAAATTCACTTATTGCTTTGAAGTAACATTCTCCAAGCACACAATCTGCAAACTCAATACTGATTTCAAAAATTGCTGTCTTTAAGTTCTTATATGTGTTGGTTACTTTTACTGGGAAGAAAGCTTTGGAAATAGAACTTGTATCTAAAAAAGGACTAGAGGTACACCCACAAGACTGGATTCAGTCTCCATGCTGATAATTAACTACAGCCAGAGCATGACTGAAATGTGTCCACATCCACAAGATGCCCAAGATGCTTTTTCTACATCTCAAAGCAGCCTTGACCCACCCAAGAAGCCTGTCTCAGTTTAAGACTGAGGGAAGTACAATAGAACTGGATTTCCTCATGAAGAGTGGCAGAAGTTTGATCAAACACACACATGCACTGAACATCTAAATTAAACAAATTAAACAGATTTCACCTTTAGCAACAGCTCTATTTTTAATTAATTTAAGACTCTCTGCTGCCTCAGCCTCATAGAAGAAAAAAAAAAAGGAGATTATTTGTCCAAATGAAAAGTTACCCTTGGACCTGACCTTCTTTGCCTATGCAGTAAAACTTTGGTAGTTACAACCTCTTCCCAACATATGGGATGCCTGAAGAAATTCAAGAAGCTGCTGGAAAGGAACAGGGAATACATTAATGCATTGAACAGGAGAGTGCCACCTGCTTCATACTCTACCAAGACAGATGAGGAAAGCAACTGCCTGATCCAGAAAACAGCTGCTGAACAAAATCAAAATTAATGATAACCAGAATGAGCTCTTTGATAGCTGATTCTCCCCCAGCTGCCAGGAGCCACCAAAGACTCAATCTTGACAGAAGCCAGTTAGTTAGTGGGGCAGCCAGGCTGCCAGGAGCAGGAGCTGAGCTCAGAGCATCAGTGCACCTCAGGGTGGAGCATGGAAAGCCTTGTCTGCACCTCTTTCTCCCTGAAATTCTCCAGGTTTCAGGTTTAGCACAGAATGTTTTGGATTGGAAAGGACCTTAAAAAATTAATTCAATTCCAACCCCCTGCCACGCCTTCCACTATTCCAGGTTGCTCCAAGCCCCCTCCAGCCTGACCTTGGACACTTCCAGGGATGGGGCAGCCCCAGATTCTCTGGGCAACCTGTGCCAGGGCTCCACTGCCCTCACAGGGAAGAATTTATTCCTAATATCTAATCAAAATTATCTTCCTTCAGCTTAAAACCATTTAGATGCCCTGCCAGCACCCAAACCTTGACATGCACACCCAACAGCATCATGCAATTCTGTACTAAAAGAACAGCTTTTCATTGGGGAAAAATAAAAATATAAAATAATCTACAACTTGCAACACTGAGAACTGTCAGACAAGTGCCAGGCACAGACTGTTGGAAAACCCACAGCAGCACAACCTTTCAAGTGTGTGAACTCATGCTTGTTTTAAAAAGTTATTGCAAGAATACTCAACACCAATACACACACTAAAGAAAACTGGTTTTCCTACCTTTTCTTCTTGTAACTTCAAACCTTTTGGAGTCCTATAAGGAAAAAGAGAATTTTTTGTGGTGTTTTTTATTAAATACAAGAATTGTTCAAAGGCAGGATGAACAACCCCCCCTACAACATTAATCACTGACCCAGGCAAACATCTATGAAGCTAAATAAAATAACTGAGGAGTAATTACAAGCACACATTTCAGTTTGTCCACAGGTATTTAATAGATAAATATAGCACTTACAATGACTCATCACTGTGTGATAAATGACATTGTAAAACACAACATTTGTCTTGAAAATGTGGGTTTTTTCCCTCTATTGATGTGAAAAGGGAACAGTTAGGAGGGTGATTATTACTACATCAAAAATTTGGGGTTGAAGAAGGAGGAGCCATTACAGATATTTTTTTTTAGCAGAGACTTCTTCAAATATCTGAATAATTTCAAAGCCACTGGACTACTCATGCTGAGAGCTGAGGGCACATTTCAATCCATGCACACCTACATAATTGTCTTGTGTATAATTTTTTTTGTGTAACTTTTTCGCAAATCATCACAACCATCTCTAATCTAGAAACTTGTTTTAAAACAACACTGTCTCAGAAGGTATTGCACTGCCAGGCAACACTATCTGCTTATACTAATGGTGAGACTTCAAAAAAAAAAATATTTAATTCCACACAGTAACATTATTTATGGGTTAATTGCAATTGTGTCCAAATTTCCATCGTTTGAGTTACTTCTTGCAGGCAGTATTAGAAATAGTGGAATCATGAAGACCATCTGGAGTACTTCTGTTGTGGAGACAGGCTGATGGAGGGGGATTTTTCAGCCTGGAGAAGAGAAGGCTCTGGGCACCACACACTGCAGTGCTGTAGGTACCCATTTACTGCCCACAGAAATGCCCCTTTCTGCCTCCTGCCCCCTCCCAGGAAGTCCCAGGGCAGGACAGAGCCACAGCTGAGGTCTCCTCCAGCCCAGGGGACACCTCACATCACCCACATCCTGGCCCAAACACAGTGACAGTTTATACTGTCCTTTGTCATCATCTGTACAGGCAGATGCTGCTTCTCCTTCCTTCACATGACCACAATCTGCCTTTCTCAGAACAAAGCTTTCACCAAATTTGAGAAGGATCAGAATAGCAGAAACCATCTCTTTGGCACCCTTCAAGTCAGCTGAAGGGGATAAACAAAAAAATGGGTATTTGCTTATAAAAATACTGTCATTATTCCCTGTAGGACACTACCTCAGTGATCTTGAGCAATATGTAAAATAGCATTCAGGATTAGTACAGACTTCAAAGCACTTATCCTCTTTATGCAGCAGAGTTCTGAGCTGTGCAGGCAGTTATACTCCAGGGACCTCTCTGAGCTTTTCAAAATATTAGCTTGAGAGGTAGGGCACTGGATAAAAAAACCTCAGCTACAGCTACTATCATTAGGCCTGTGTACATGCAATATATGCAAAAGGGAAGAATACTTTTAAAGTTCCCCAGAGTCCCTCACACTAACAAGCTGTTTGAATTCTCTGCAGTTCAAAAGCTTAGAAACACTAAAACTAATTACAACTATTATATTGATCAAAAGGAAACAGACTATCAAGACTCTATTAAACAAACATCCAAGTGTCATCTCACTTTTATAAAATGTCCTCTTGTTATTTCCATGTCTGCATAGACATTGTGAAAGATAAAGGATGGTCTTCAAAGTATCCCTTCTTTTATTCTGTTCCCCTTATTGTAAGCTCTCAACTGCAAGTTCTAATGAATATAAACTATCCCAAAAAACAGATGCAGGGTTCAGAGGAAAAGCTTGTTACAACTGCAATGGAAGAACATGAGGTCAGGCTGCAGGCCATCTCTTCTCATTCCTGGGAAAACAGCACTACTTGGTGTGTCCCCCAAAACATCCCTTCCCTGGAGAAATCTCCACTGAGAATGCTCAAGTTTTCAGGAGGGCACACAAAAACATGGAAAAGTACCTGGCAGCCACAGCAGGGTTTAAAGCACAGCACAATAAGGTAGCAGCTCCAGGCAGACTTCTCTTGAAGATAATACTGATCTCAAGTTAAAAAAACAAAACAAAACAAAAAAAAACCCACACAGATTTTAATAGTGTTACCAGTAGAGAACCAAACTATTTTGATAAAAATGACACTGAAGTTCTTGAATGCATTGCCTGAGGAATACTTTTCTGCAGAAGCCATAAAGCAGATGGTTATAAATGAGACTTATTTCATGGGCACCATTTAATGACTGCAAATTCCTTTAACTAAAAATCTAATCTTATCAGAGCATAAATCATTTGCTTTGAAGGGAAAAAACTGCTTTGGATTTTCCATTCCTCCTAAAAAGCTTCTTCATGTACTGCTTTAAATAGCATTTCATTAGTGCAATACAACAGTTTTATTTGTCAAGGTTCACTTTTAGCACCTATTTCCTGCTTTTTCACGTTAGTCAACTGAGTACAGAATGAAAGGTCCTTCCATTCCATATCTGAAGTGCCTAATCACTATGTGGCAATCAATGTACTACATTTGCTTCAGGATTGCCCTTCACCAGACATGTAGCTGAAGAAAAACTGCATCTCCAAAAGACCAAGCACCTCAGTGTCATCAAGTATGACAAATATTTCTACCTGGATTAGGAGGGATGAAAATCAAAATCAAATAGAGTTCAGTACCTGCTGTCACACTGCTTCACTCCCCTGTAGCTGCAGCGTGTTGTACCAACACCTCTGTGGATCTGACACAATTCAACAACTGGTTTGCACAAAGCTGTTCTGTTTTCTGCTCTTAAAAAAGGAATGCCAAGGCATTCCTGTTATAGTTTATGCAGTTTATGTGATACCTCCTGATTAATGATGAATTGTGTATCCATGGATGAGCAGAGCACTAGTGATAAATCAGATTTCATTTAGAACAAACATGGATCATTGGGAACTTCATTGTGCAGAGTTAAAACACAACAACACAGAGGGAATACACAACATAAAACAGTGCTTAGTAGCCAGCATGCCACAAACAGTTTTATCAGTGGTCATTAGCAATGATGCAAGCAGCAAAGCCACTTCTGGGTTTGGGTCATCACAGAATGGGTTGAGAGGAACAATAAAGCTCATCTTGTTCCTCACCCCCTGCCACAGGCAGGGACACCTTCCACTAGTTCCATTCAACCTGGCTTTGAACACTTCCTGGGATGTATTTAGAGATTTTTAAGTGGTTGTGCATTTCCCATCCCTGTCTGTTACTGGCCTCTGATCCCAGCAGGGAATGATGCTGAGCGTGGATCACCAAAGCAGATACCAAAGAGACACCAACTGCCCCAAGCACGATAATCCATCACCTTGCAATGGTTTCAGTCTCTTGCCCTTTAATACTGATTTATATTTAGCCAAAAGACACCCTTTTTTTGCAATGTAGATTTAATACAGGGGACTTTTCAGAAAAAACCCTAAAGTTAAAAAAAAACCAAAACCCAAACAAACAAAACCCCACAACCAACAGCAAAAAAAAAACAAATAAAACAATTAATGAAGCAGATGAAGAAATGCAGAGGAACAGGTAACATTCTAGACCCACACATTCCCTGCATTGCTGTGTGGGAGACATGGCAGTGCAAGCAGATAAATCAAACCCAGTCCCTGCAGCTGGGCTCACACTGGGTCTCACAATAAATCAGATGTTATCCCTGCACACTCCAGGTCTCCAGAGACCTGCATTCAGGATCAGCCTAACTGCTGTACAATTTATAAATATACAGTCCTAACTCATTTAGCAAATTAATAAAGAAGTGGCTGTTCCTATTAATAGATTACCATGCCATGAATTCTTTTCCTCCCTTCAGAGCCTTCTCCTCCCTTATCTCCAGTGAGGGGTCACACAATGAAGATAGATTTAGATTAGATACCAGGAATAAATCCCTCCCTGTGAGGGTGGTGAGGCCCTGGCACAGGTTACCCTGAGAAGCTGTGGCTGCCCCATCCCTGGATGTGTCCAAGACCAGGCTGGAAGGGCTCAGAGCAACCTGGGATAGTGGAAGGCATCCCTGCCCATGGCAGGTGGGGTGGAATTGGATGATTTTTGACCCAAACCATTCTATGAAATGAGACTGAGTACAGGACTGGTGTGACAGTGTGCACAGAGACTGGAGCATCAGCACAGTTTATGACTAATACATTGCTTAATACTAATACAGTATATATATGACTAATACATTACTTAATTTGACAATTAGGATTTTCAGTTTATAGCCATGAATACAGATTATTTTTTAAAAACCCATGTTAATCAGGCAGAGAACATCAACATCCACCTTTTTTACTTTTTTTTTTTTTAATCAGGCATGATAAAAAAATAGATCACATGCTACTGTTTGGAGAAAGCTTGCTATCAGTACAGACACTGGCCATTTAGACTTCTGCTGTCTGGTATGAACACTGAGAGGAACTCTGATGTCTCACATCACAGTATCATCTGCTCATCCATAAGGTAGCTAACTGAGATAATTGCTGCATCTCTGATTTTACTCACTACTATTTCTGGACTCCAGATGAGAAACCTGGGTGAAGCTCCATAAATCTCCACATTGTGATGGGGAAGCTCATAGTACAGCTGTTCTTAGAAATCCCAAATTTGTGGGTGTACCCTTGCTAATCTAAAAAACTGAATTCCCCTGCTTGGTGGTCCAAAGTACTTCATGTAGAACTACCTTCCTTTAAACACTAATGCTACAGCCTTCCTTTCAAAGGAAAAATATGTCACATTTGGAAAAAAAAACTTGCTCAACGTTTAGTCTTTTAAGGCTGAGTGGCTTCTGAACAGAATATCAGAAAAGTTTAACCCTCTGCCACATCATAGCCAAGTTAAGATTGCCTTGATTCCTTTTATTTTTGCAACATCATTTACTCTGGTCTTATTCTCTTCCAAATAATACCAGCATTTCCCTATCTCAGTATGATTTTTCACAGTTGTTCAACTGTGACATGAGAAAAACTTACTGAAATTTGATTCCTGCAGTCAGTGTGCACCACAGCTCAGCAGAGAGCCAGGCATCACAACCCCACATCCCTCTGCTCTTCTGAGACAGCACTGGAGTACCCAAAATTGAAGCTCATGAACATCTAATGTCCCACAAACTGCTCCCATGCAGCAGCAGGAAGGTGACAGTCCCCAGGAAATTGGGCAGTGCAGGACCACCACGAGGTATCACACACTGCATCCTACCAGAAGGTCAGAAAAACGCCAAGAAAAATGGGTTTTTGTTCTGTAAGGGACTGCAAACAAGTGGGTTTCATCTTCAAATTGTGCTTTTGATGCACCTTGACAATGCCTGACACTCACTATTGAGCCATAACCACTTATGTAAACCAAAATTCTTCTAATTTTCTGCTATTATTCAAGTGTACACTACCTACCTTGTTCCAACTTCCACATTTTCTAGTGCTGCAAGCACAAGAGCATGCATTTATTACATCATAGAAATTACAGCATTTATTAAGCCCTCTGAGTACACACAAGAAAGAGGAGGGGAAGGTTGGGGATGCAGAGGAAGGACCTCAACACACCTAATATTATAAAAACATTCCACAGCATTTTGAGCCACAGATGCTCTGGTAACCAGCACAGAGCAGCAGCTTCTCAGTTCCACAGGGATAATATACCTGTTAAGATTTAGGATGCTCTACAAAAAAGCAATTACTGCTTGTTAGAGATACCACATAAACACAGGTAACAAGGGGTGAATTATCACTGCATACCAAAGTGATACAAAAATGAACTTTAGTCCTGTCTCCCTGTACTTTCATTAATGCTTAAAATAGGAGCACAGGCTGTAGCACAGTACAGATTTAAATTCAAAACTGATTCTTTTCTTCCTTCCTCCAAACTGAAAAGCAGGAAGAACCCTCACATGGTAGACAATATAATACTACTATTAACAGTTAAAATAAATACCAGGATATTAGATCTTCAACTGTGTATAAAATTTATACACTGTGCCTGTTTATTCCAAGCTCATCCTCTGAAATTATGTTTCTATTTAAATTAGAAGCAAAAAAGTTTTAACAAAAACCTTTGATATTTTTTACATTGCTTCCAAAAACTTTTCTAGACCATCAGATCAGGAAACATGACTTTGCTGGGGTAAGGAGCCCAAAATCACCTCTATGAATCCTTTGCTGCCCAGAATAACTTACTGTGGTCCTCAGATGAAGCATTAAGTGATGCAACATTTAAGAATCTGAATATAACTAGTAATTTCAGCAATAATTGATACTCTTAGACAAGCACAGTTGAGGTTTGTGAGTAGACTCCAGAGAAAAGCTTTATTCTGGGCAGGAGGGCACTGAAGGGCTGGTCTGATCCAGTTGTTTATACTTGGGAGATTGTAAGCAGTTCAGGTGCCACAGAATCACAGAACCACAGAATGGTTTGAATTCAAAGGGACTATAATGATAATTCAATTGCAACTCCCTGCAGGGACACCTCCCACTAGACCATGCCCAGAACCCCATCCAACTTGGCCTTGAACACTTCCAGGAACAGGAATCTACACTCTCCTTCAAGTAATAATTAATGAACAAAAACAATGATAGCAAACAGAGCCAATAACTGCCAAATGCCAGCAAGAAGAAAGTTATGGTGCCTTGAAAAATGAACACATGGAGCATCACCTGTGAGCTCTGTGCAGAGAAGCTTCCCCAGGGACACAGTTCTTCTCCTCACAGGAGCATGGGGGGCTGTGCACGAGTTCCTGACACTTCTTAAGTAGGAGGATAAGTAGCAAAAAAAGCACGACATGAAAGCCAAATTAAAGCAATTAACTATTCTAGAAAACCACAGAGCAGTTACAGCTCTTTAGCTCTGAGCAGACCACAGAACACCTGCTAGCCTTTACTGTCACTGCTCAGGAGCTTGGTGACATCCTAATACTTAACAATGCAGCACAAAACAACTCTGCATGTACCACAACACAGGATTATTCTCCACTTTCACACTAGCAAGTTATGACAATATTATTCAAGCCACCAGCAGTGCCCCAGGAAACATAACACAGAATCTGTGTTAGAGGAGCTCTGCTCCTGGAAGGGCTGATGAAGACCTGCAGCACTGCTCTGCTCACTTTAGGTTCAGAAAAGGAGATGCAAAGTCTGCCCCAAGAACCATGGCAAAACCAGACTGGCTTCAGCATGCACAGGAAAGCAGCCTCTCACAGAGAAAGCAGGGAATGGGAGAAGGAGGCTCTCAAATTTCAGTATTTAAGATGCTTTGCAAAATATCCCAGGAGGCTGAAAGAATCAGCCTGAGCTACTAGTGAGGATTACCTAGTAGAGACTGAGCAGACTAGCACCACTGCCTTTCCATCAGAACCTCTTGGCCAAGATCTCCTTCAAACCCAAAATCCAGGGTTATTTCAGATCCAGACTGTTTGTCTCTTTCCTACTCATACAGGAAATTCCCTTCATTACCACTGGCAGTTACCCAGAAAGCTGCATCTTTGGAGAATTCCTTTCCAGATCACATTACCTGGTGTATCATGGACCAGCCACAGCCCTTCTGAGCCAGCACAGAGCTGCCCATGAACTGCAACCACCTCTGGAACATCCAACTTGAACATGCAATCAGACTTGCTGAAGGCAGAGGCAAAAACTTGTCCAAAAACAACACCCCAGAGCAGTAAGCTCTATATATCTGATATTTTGGCTGAATAGGATTTAGTCCCATGATGGTTCAACCCTGAGAAACTTCACCCAAGTCCACATGCAATTCCCAGAAGCTTCAAGAGCTTTCCAGCAATCCCTGGAACCAGCCTATGAGAAGTTTCACACAACACACTGGTAGTCTCCAAAATTAATACAAACCAGAAATGCTGCAGCTTTCCAGTCAAACACTAATGCTGTCATTTTTTAAATTAAATTTTCATTTTAGCTCTTTCATTGAAACTGGAATTTCATACTGCATATACATATTTATTAACTATTCTAATCAGGACTAAAAACATTCCAGAAAACAAACCTGTTCTCAGGAACACCCCATAAATTTGAGGGGTGAAAGGCTGTGCATCAAGAAAAACACACACCATTGTTATATTAGAGGGTTGATTTCTGATCCAAAAGCCTTGTAGTCTTATTTTCACTTAAATAAATTCAAAGCACAGCTACAATAATTCTACCATATACCATGAAGAAATTGATTTAGCAATCTGAACATAAATTAAGCAATGTTTTTGATTCAGTAAATTTGTTCCTATGTAGATCAGAACAAGTATTAGTGAAGGTCAGTGACCCATACCCACATATTTGAGGAGGTTCACAAAATTTTCCATCAAAGCACACTTCAAAATTACTTGACCTATAAATTAATATTTTACTCATTTTCAAAGGGTTTTAGTAACTTGCTAGGAGCATTTCTAGTTGTGATTTAATATTTTTAAATGCATGTTAATGGATATATGTATTAATCAAACCATAAAATTTGGAACCTAACAAACCTCTCACAAATAAGGAGCTCCAAATTGAACAAAGCCCTATAACGTTAGAAAAGGATTTCAGGTGGCTTTTATTATTAGGACAGTATTATGGATAAGCTGTTTTCTGCAAGAGAAAGTAACTGCTGTTTACTCTGAAAAGGTGATTATCTCAGTTTCACTGACCTACCTGAAAGCTACACTCAGAGCTTTCAGATTCATTTTAATGTTTGGTGCCACACTATAAACACTATTTCTTGTGGAAACAAGCTTTCTGTACAGATATTTTTTTCAAAAATATGAATTATGACTTACATTTCTTGAATCAATTTTAACTGCAATCTTTGTACATTCATAATTTTAATATTCACACTTGTTCATTCCTGTGCAAACCTAAGCAAATACATTTTTAGCTGAGATCCACCTCAAGCAAGATCAAGTAATTGTACAATAATATTATGGTCTTCAGAGAAAGATCAAATGAATTAGTGTCTTTCAAATAATATAATAGTTCTATGATTTACGTTAAAGTAAGTAGAGTAACAAATTTAATTCCTCAGAGCAACTTTTAAAAAATCAAAACTAATGTGCATTAGTGAAAAATGACATTTTTTTAACTGCACAAGAATGCAAATTATTTAATAATTTTTAATAAAAAAGCCAAATTGATCAGACATTCTGCAAGAACAGGTTTAACAAACTGCCAGTGTACTACCTGACCTATGCAGCAGCAAAATAACAGTGGAGGTGTGGAAGGGAACTTTTTGTTCACTTTTACAGAACAGAGGTTGAATACCTGAAGGACAAAGTGCACCTGAAACAGACCTCAGAGCAGTAGAACATCCAACACCACTGAAATTACTTTTGAGCCCTGCTAAGCAGCAAAAAGCACTTTTTAAATTGGCTTAAACTATAATGCAGACAACTGAGTATTTGTAGATGGAATGTGATTGGGAGAAATGGGATCCTCCAGCTACAACCAAATCCTGACGTTAGCATTAGCCTGGCAATGACTGATGTGTCTGCCAGCACAGAAAGGCAATGGCAGATGAAAAACAGCCAAGTGTCCTTTCCCTGTCTTCCTGCACCATCTCCCACCTTCAGACATTTGAGCAACCATTGAGTGAACACACAGGAATTAAATAACTAAAATTGTGTCAGCATTCATTCATCATTTACAGCTCAACAAAGTCACAGTTCTAGATTTTTGTGGCTTTATTCACCTGTCTTAGCCTCAGACTTGTGAAAGTCTGAGTTTACATCTGTGCCACAGGCAGTGCTGAGCTCTGGTTCAGAAATCCAGTGTCCCACTGAGACAGTCCAACACTGCTGGGACAGGGAGTGCTCCATTCACATCCCTGTGACAGCAGCCAACACTGTTACCTTCAGCACTGGAAACAGGCTCAGCTCCACTCCCAGAGCCCTGGGCTGAGCATTGAGGTGGTACTGCTGTCCCACCAAGATGGGCACTGGGGTTGGAGGAGATCACTGCTCACTGCAATCACTGTTCCCTGCTCCCTTTCCTATTCCTCTGTGCTTCAGAAAGGTAAAATGAACACATCAGTAAGTCTGGAGGGGAACACTTCAGGCAGTAATTGTGCTGATTCTCTCAGAACCAGCTATGGGTCAGTTTTCCTTCAAAAGAGCTTTTTTTTTTTTTTAAGGTTTCACCTAAATGTCCACTGACCCAAATGAAGAGCCAGGACAGTTTGCTTGTTAAATTTAGCATCACTGGTGTCAGCAGCCCCAGGAGACAGCACACTGTAAAGTCTTTGGGGCAAAGACAGCATCTCCACAGCAGCCAGATGCACAATTTCACTTCCAGATGGTATCAATATACCCAGTGAGTGTAAGAGTTTGTTTCACTGACCTCTTCAGGAAGTGTTTAATACAAATATACATGGATAAGCCCACGCTTGTTTTCTCTTTGCAGTATAGAGAGCCTGAACACAGCCCAAGAACAGAAACCCAAGAGCTGTAGCTGCAGCTGGGGTACAGTACCTCTTGATGCAACCTCCCCACATCCGAATACAGGCTTCTGCTCCGGTCCACATCCATCCATGCCCTTGTGACCAGAGGGAAAACCCCCAGCAATACTAGGAAGCGCCAAAAGCTCCTTGCTGTCATCATTTCAAGCCTGTTTAAAAAAAAAAATAAATAGAACAGTTATAGAACACTCATCTTACAACAAAAGCCAGCTCAGGTTCAGTAACAGAGGCTTCAGCTGATGGTGTCCATCCACAGTCTATGCCTACAGAGCCCTAAAATCTCCAGTGTATTGGCAATGAATTCCTATATTGTAGCAGTTTTATCACAAAACTATCCTCTCTTTTGGACATGCTGTTCCCAGCCTGTTGCCACACAGCACCTGCAGAAACAGAGTCCTGGGATTTCTCTAATTACTGTGGCCAAAAGCAAACCACATCAAAATATGGTCTTGTGGTACTGCAGAAACCAAAGGGTGAATTTTATCCCTTCTTCAGAGCCCCCAGCAGCACAGAGTCACTCACAGTCAGGGACTCACACCTGCAGCCTCAGCAGATTTTCAGGAAAATGCCAGACACAGACCTTTGCTTCTCTGACTACTGGAGGCTCCCAGCAATGTGACAGAAAATATCATTATTCCCCTGACTCAGAGGGGGACATCGCCTTGAGCAGATACAGCCACTGCCAACCCCCCTGGCTACAATCAGGTGTGTAGAGTGAGCCAGGGCTGACAGGTGACACCAGCACACAGGGGCATTCATCCTCCTGATGAGGACACCTGCCCAGATGATCACCAAACACATCCAAACTGGAAAGACACAAAACAAATCCTGTGCTGAAGAAGGCTAACATGTTTCTCCAACCACGATGGAGTTGAGTCCTACCTGGGGCTGTGATTCCTGCACTCATGTCCTTCTGTCCCAAGCAGAGACATTTCCAATCCCTCCCACACTCAACTCCACTCAAGAGCAGCACAATTTCCCTGGCAAAAGCCTACCACAGCCCCACATAATCTGTGGGGAACTGGATACATGCACTTTGAGCAGTGGTTCCTATCTTGTGTAGTTTTTTAATGAATTTGGAAAGAACACTAATGCAGTTAATTAAAGTGGCACCAGATGAATTCTTGTGTTCCACACATTACAACCCTGAACTGGTGCCCTGGAAGCTAAACCAGAAGCTGTACTTCCTCTGGACTTACAATAACACAAGATTGTGTCACTACCTTCTACAATTAAAATACCAAAGGAACATTCAGCCCTGGATTTCTGATATGGCTGAGGAAGGCTTAAACAGACCTGTTAACGAAGCATAATGACCCTTAATGAAATTATGGCATTTCCATAGGAAGAAGGACAGACTAATGCCTGGCTTGAGCCATACACATCAACAAGGAGGGCTACCTGCTAATGGCAAAACTCAGCCAAGCTGAATTAACTCACCATGACACACCTTGTCTTGACAAGACTCATTTTACAGTCTTTTCATGCCATGTATTTGCTACAGGGTATATCCAAGCCTTAGTGCATCACTCCTAATTTTGGAGGCATGACCATTTACAGCAGCAGTGACATTCTCAGGTATCTCATTTGCCCAAAGACACCCCATCACCAGATTGAGCATAGCATACAGCACCCACAGAACTCAGCAACGCCTTTTCTTAGCACTAATGTAAACACACTGGAGAGCATTCAGGATGAAATCAGAATTTATTAGGCTTTCTAAATTCCAATTATGAACCTCAGATGTAATGTAACTGGGGCTACAGATAAATGTTTAATAAACCAAAGTCACTACATCAATAAGAGACAAGTACATTGTTACTTTATGAATTGCTCTTGCACAGCAACATTATTTCTCACAGGGTTTTGTTGTTTTTTTTTTCTTTAATAGAGGCATTTTGTGTGCTCAGTTGATGCTATCACAGCAAATAACATTACAGTTCTAGAGACCTCTGAATCATATTCTGCTTGAAATTACAATCCCAGAGCATGACAGGGAAATCACTAATTTAATGTGTATTTAGTAAACAACTCACAGAAAGCATGAAGGAGGATAGCTGGATTAGGATCTGTAACACTGATGAAATTGAAAGGGCAGACTGTACCTGACAGCAACTCTGGTTGCTTTATAAACAGAATTTCTAGAACATCTTCTGTCAGTTCAGAAATCACTTCTTTTTATTTCATGCTAACAGCACACTAATTGCTCTCAGTCACAACAAGAGAAGGACACTTCTATATCTTAATATCTTAATAAGCCTAATCTTATATCTTAATAGCCTAAACCAAGCAATAAATATGTACCATAAATACCAGCTGAGAGCTTCCTCTGGAGTCACACACAACATTTTCATGTCACTCAGCATCCTAAACCACAGCCCAGCACCGCCATACCCTGAGCTGAAGGGAAGGCTCCTTGCAGAAGCCTGTCTGCAGCTGTAACATACAATACAGCTACCAGATTGCCTGTTAAAAGTTCCCTGAAGTCAACAAAACAGCTGAAATTGATTGAATAGATCCAGACCACCACTGTTAGCTCAGATCAGTTTTACTATTAATTTCCTTTCCTCACTCCAGGGAGGGACAGAGCTGCTGGATTTGAGCTCGTATGTACATCGCTATCCAGAGAAATCAAAGCTTCAAAAGGAAATGTCTGCATAAAACAGACATAACATAAAAGCAGCTGTACTCAAAGAAAGAATAAATATTGGTCTTCATGATAAAGAATATACTATGCAAAGCTAAAAAGTTTACCTGAAGGTTGTGGTTTCCTCCTCTGACCTAGAGCAGCCTTCCAGCTTTCCTTGCAGCTGGCACTGCTCTAGCAAGCATCACCCCAGAAGTACAGCAGCACCAGGCTATGCACTGTTATCTGAAGCAGCTCAAACACGATGGCAACAGCAAAACACCCATCCCAAGGCCAAATGGGTCTGGGCAGGCACCAACACACAGGGAGAGCCTCAAATCTAAAGTAAATGGGTGCAGTGTCTCCAGTGGAAGAACAGCAAGCACATGCTAGCCAAAAAAGCGCACAGGTTTTAGGGTGCAGGTTTGGGAGCTACTCAAGCAAAAAGGGTCACCTTGAAAAACAACAGGGACTACGCATCTTGGCATTTGAGTGGAGAACAGCACAAACTGTTTAAAGCATTTCTGCAACATGCAACAATCAGATCTTGCAGTGATCCCACAACTTTTTCCTCCACAACACAAAAGCTTTAAGAATTTGATTATGGTGACTGTAATGAGATTAAAGAATTTTTCAAAAGCAGTTATCGGTTTTGCTTCAGGGCTACTTAAATTGCAGCTTATTTGAGAAACTAGTGGTTTGCAATAGCTTTCACTAATTTCCAACAAGCTTCACATCAGAAAGAGGCTGAACTTAATTACCTGAAGTTCTGACTGTTGCTATAGCAAGAAGAAAGCAATTGGACATAACTATTACCTCTATTCAAACTGATGCTATTAAAACCAGATAAGCATCTGGTCCTTAGTTCCTGCTATCAACCTTCCCAATTGCTCCACCCTTATCTAAACAGCATTTCTATTGCCGGCAAAATAATTTTGAGATCCGAAATTTCTTGTTAAGTGCTACAAAACTAACCTACAAAAATTAAGTAGAAAAGCCAATTGTTTCGGCAAGACATAATGAAACCGAATAATTATTTCTGTCAGCTGCCTGCAGTTAATACTTAAAGTTTGGGTGCATTAAGAACTCATGAGAATCAGCTTTGATGCTTAAGTACAAACCGGACTTTTCATTTGAGCAAAAGCTACGCAAAAATATTTTATTTAATTAAATGTAATTTATTAAATTTGATTAGATACCCTTTCATTGAAATTCTCCAAGACACTTCAATGCTCTAGAATAAATCTGGGGAGCATCAATCCAACAGGAATGCGGGACTACCAGGAAACTCCTGAACCTCGCAGAGATTTCGCCTCGGTTTTCAAAGCTGTACCCACGACACGTTCCAAAACAGCTTCGCTCCGAGGTGACACGCGGGTAAGTCCCACGCCATCCCTCCCGTGACCCTCCTCTGGGCAGCGAGCGGCCAGCCCCGGCCCGGGGAGCATTCCCAGCCTTTCAGGGTCCGGGGGAAGCCGGCTGAGGCTGCCGCCGCCAGCCCCGGCCCGGGGAGCATTCCTTATACACATCTAGATGTGTATAAGCACACAGCAATGCAGGGAATGTGTGGGTCTAGAATGTTACCTGTTCCTCTGCA